>NC_092022.1:26960000-26977500 GCF_042242105.1 Pempheris klunzingeri | reverse complement strand
GAGATGATGTGTTTCTGTCTCTGAGATGTAAAAGTGATCACACCTCGACCGTCCAGGGATTAGTCTGAGCCTAAACTGGAATTATCCACGGGAACGGGTGTGTTAGTTTGGGTCTGGTTTACTCTCTGGACAGCAGACATTATTCTGGTCCATTGCTCCTTGGCTACTGTTGCCAGTTCCCATTATGGACGCCATCTGAGAGTAGACCAGTCCAACGGGACAGGACTATTACCTGGAAACAGTCACCTAAGAGGTAACATCTCAAAGGACATCTCTTGGCTGTTCTGGGTAGGGTCTAATCTCTGGTTGGCTAGTGTCCCTTTTTTCCCTCTGTGTATATTGTGACCCAAATATCTTCATTAATGAACAACAAGTCTCGGTTCGGTCTAATCTCTGGAGGGTGAATGTTATTACCTACTCAGAGAGTAGTCTGGTCCACTGGGATCACTTAAATAAGAATCTAGAAAATGTAAATAAGAAGCTAAAAGTCATTAATGTTGATGAGAATAATTAAGATTGACGTTTCTTGCCCTCCATTCTGTTCTCCGTCTAATCTCTGGAGACGGCCGCTTAATTTTCCCCCGAGGGACTGTGGGTATTTTCATCTCACTAACAAACACCCAGAGCCTCATTAGCTGCAGCTCAGAGGGAGGGGGGCCTCGGTACAGTCTAATCCCTGGATGACGGCTCGGTCCGTCAGCCTGCGCCAACAGAAACGCTGAAATGTTTCCAACACCGGTGAACGTGTGAACATTATTCCACGACGAATTCACTTTCACTGCCTGTGAGTGTCGTTTCTTCTTCTCTGCCAGAAAAACGATTTTCTGCTTCTGTGAAACGGACAGAAAGAAAAGAGAAGGTCCAAAGAAACGCTGGCGTGTGGACACACGGACAGGACGTCACGGATCAGGAGGCTCTGCAGCGACGTGTTTCTGTTCATTATCAAGTCTCAACAGTTTAATGAGAGTTTAAAAAGACTCTTATTGTGAAAGAGACATCTGTAAATCAGAGGATAAACGACTCGTTTCACCATCAGAGTTTGATCCATTCAGTCCGAAAACATTTGGAAAGTCTGGAAGAGCCACAAGATCCAATCATTTTATCCCCATTCAAGTTAGCGCAGGGCTAACAGGAAGTTAGCACAGAGCTAACAGGAAGTTAGCCATGTTAGTGCACATGCTCTATGGGCCAAACTACGAGAAGGTACTTTTATACCAGGAAGTGTCGTCCTGCTCCTCTGAGCAGCTTCAGGTGAGGAGTCATTACTAAAGTCACCTGAAGAGCAGCTCAGACCGAAGTCCTTCACTAACAGAGACCCAACAAATACAAGGAAGGACTCAGGAATCCCCACAGGAGCAAGACAGGTCCCCTTTAACAGGAAAAAACCTTCTGTCGGGGTCACTGTGAACGTTAGCTCACGTTAGCTTTGTTAGCACAAAGCTTAGCCTCTGAGCTAATGCTAACGTTATTCTGTATGTATTCTGGTTACACTTTCAAAATAAAACTGGCTGAGAAACATTCAAGGTGACAGTGTGGGTTAAAATGAGCACGTTAAATACAGAAGGTTGTGTTTGTGTTACAGTAACTGTTCATCAGCTTTACAACAGGAAACAACATTTAATCCACTCTGACTTTTCAGTAACAGCTGCTGTTCACACTGATCAAACATGGAGTCACGTTCTGGAGAGGAGTTTCTACGTCAGAGAGTGAGATTCATCCAGACAGTCACACACACACACACAGAGACACACACACACACACACACAGTCACACACACACACACAGTCACACACACACAGAGACACACACACACACACAGACACACACATACACACACACACACACACACACACACACACAGACACACACACACACACACACACACACAGACACACACAGAGACACACACACACACACACACACAGTCACACACACACAGAGACACACACACACACACACACACACACACACACACACAGAGACACACAGACACAGACACACACAGACACACACACACACACAGATAACTGTCCTCCTGAGAGACAGACAGACTTATCTGTCTCTCTAACACAAACACATCTCTGCCTCTAAAATGTGCCGTTAATGGGCGTCTCCCATGACAACCATCATTTATTAATCACACACACACACACACAGACCTTCTCTCTGGCAGACTTCCTGACATTTGGGTCTCGACTAAACACAGAAATTAATTTCTCAGCTCCTCTGAGCGTCGGCCACGTTGGACGTCATTTATTTCATCGTGACTTCATGATTCTCTTCAGCACTGAAACGAGCCTGAACCCACCTGTCACTCAACCACAGACTGGAGACGAGGAGTGGGTGTGGCCACAATGTCAAGTTTGGACTGATACGGACCAATCAGAGGACGCTTCTTTACAGACTGATACCGACCAATCAGAGGACGCTTCTTTACACAGACTGATACCGACCAATCAGAGGACGCTTCTTTACACAGACTGATACCGACCAATCAGAGGACGCTTCTTTATAGACTGATACCGACCAATCAGAGGACGCTTCTTTACAGACTGATACCGACCAATCAGAGGACGCTTCTTTACAGACTGATACCGACCAATCAGAGGACGCTTCTTTACAGACTGATACCGACCAATCAGAGGACGCTTCTTTACAGACTGATACCGACCAATCAGAGGACGCTTCTTTATAGACTGATACCGACCAATCAGAGGACGCTTCTTTACTGACTGATACCGACCAATCAGAGGACGCTTCTTTATAGACTGATACCGACCAATCAGAGGACGCTTCTTTACAGACTGATACCGACCAATCAGAGGACGCTTCTTTATACAGACTGATACCGACCAATCAGAGGACGCTTCTTTATACAGACTGATACCGACCAATCAGAGGACGCTTCTTTATACAGACTGATACCGACCAATCAGAGGACGCTTCTTTACACAGACTGATACCGACCAATCAGAGGACGCTTCTTTACAGACTGATACCGACCAATCAGAGGACGCTTCTTTACAGACTGATACCGACCAATCAGAGGACGCTTCTTTATACAGACTGATACCGACCAATCAGAGGACGCTTCTTTACAGACTGATACCGACCAATCAGAGGACGCTTCTTTACAGACTGATACCGACCAATCAGAGGACGCTTCTTTACAGACTGATACCGACCAATCAGAGGACGCTTCTTTACAGACTGATACCGACCAATCAGAGGACGCTTCTTTATAGACTGATACCGACCAATCAGAGGACGCTTCTTTATACAGACTGATACCGACCAATCAGAGGACGCTTCTTTACAGACTGATACCGACCAATCAGAGGACGCTTCTTTATAGACTGATACCGACCAATCAGAGGACGCTTCTTTATAGACTGATACCGACCAATCAGAGGACGCTTCTTTACAGACTGATACCGACCAATCAGAGGACGCTTCTTTATAGACTGATACCGACCAATCAGAGGACGCTTCTTTACAGACTGATACCGACCAATCAGAGGACGCTTCTTTACAGACTGATACCGACCAATCAGAGGACGCTTCTTTACAGACTGATACCGACCAATCAGAGGACGCTTCTTTACAGACTGATACCGACCAATCAGAGGACGCTTCTTTATAGACTGATACCGACCAATCAGAGGACGCTTCTTTACTGACTGATACCGACCAATCAGAGGACGCTTCTTTATAGACTGATACCGACCAATCAGAGGACGCTTCTTTACAGACTGATACCGACCAATCAGAGGACGCTTCTTTATACAGACTGATACCGACCAATCAGAGGACGCTTCTTTATACAGACTGATACCGACCAATCAGAGGACGCTTCTTTACAGACTGATACCGACCAATCAGAGGACGCTTCTTTACAGACTGATACCGACCAATCAGAGGACGCTTCTTTATACAGACTGATACCGACCAATCAGAGGACGCTTCTTTACAGACTGATACCGACCAATCAGAGGACGCTTCTTTACAGACTGATACCGACCAATCAGAGGACGCTTCTTTACAGACTGATACCGACCAATCAGAGGACGCTTCTTTACAGACTGATACCGACCAATCAGAGGACGCTTCTTTATAGACTGATACCGACCAATCAGAGGACGCTTCTTTATACAGACTGATACCGACCAATCAGAGGACGCTTCTTTACAGACTGATACCGACCAATCAGAGGACGCTTCTTTATAGACTGATACCGACCAATCAGAGGACGCTTCTTTATAGACTGATACCGACCAATCAGAGGACGCTTCTTTACAGACTGATACCGACCAATCAGAGGACGCTTCTTTATAGACTGATACCGACCAATCAGAGGACGCTTCTTTATAGACTGATACCGACCAATCAGAGGACGCTTCTTTACAGACTGATACCGACCAATCAGAGGACGCTTCTTTATAGACTGATACCGACCAATCAGAGGACGCTTCTTTACAGACTGATACCGACCAATCAGAGGACGCTTCTTTATAGACTGATACCGACCAATCAGAGGACGCTTCTTTACAGACTGATACCGACCAATCAGAGGACGCTTCTTTACAGACTGATACCGACCAATCAGAGGACGCTTCTTTACACAGACTGATACCGACCAATCAGAGGACGCTTCTTTATAGACTGATACCGACCAATCAGAGGACGCTTCTTTATACAGACTGATACCGACCAATCAGAGGACGCTTCTTTATACAGACTGATACCGACCAATCAGAGGACGCTTCTTTATAGACTGATACCGACCAATCAGAGGACGCTTCTTTATAGACTGATACCGACCAATCAGAGGACGCTTCTTTATAGACTGATACCGACCAATCAGAGGACGCTTCTTTATAGACTGATACCGACCAATCAGAGGACGCTTCTTTACAGACTGATACCGACCAATCAGAGGACGCTTCTTTATACAGACTGATACCGACCAATCAGAGGACGCTTCTTTACAGACTGATACCGACCAATCAGAGGACGCTTCTTTATAGACTGATACCGACCAATCAGAGGACGCTTCTTTACAGACTGATACCGACCAATCAGAGGACGCTTCTTTACAGACTGATACCGACCAATCAGAGGACGCTTCTTTACACAGACTGATACCGACCAATCAGAGGACGCTTCTTTATAGACTGATACCGACCAATCAGAGGACGCTTCTTTATACAGACTGATACCGACCAATCAGAGGACGCTTCTTTATACAGACTGATACCGACCAATCAGAGGACGCTTCTTTATAGACTGATACCGACCAATCAGAGGACGCTTCTTTATGGACTGATACCGACCAATCAGAGGACGCTTCTTTATAGACTGATACCGACCAATCAGAGGACGCTTCTTTATAGACTGATACCGACCAATCAGAGGACGCTTCTTTACAGACTGATACCGACCAATCAGAGGACGCTTCTTTATACAGACTGATACCGACCAATCAGAGGACGCTTCTTTACAGACTGATACCGACCAATCAGAGGACGCTTCTTTACACAGAGTGTTAGTGTGTCTATTAGTGTGTGTGTGTCTCGTAGAGCTGCAGCAGAGACCAGGAAACTCATGACTTTGCACTTTTTACCGTTTATGATTAACGGTTAATTTGGGAGAGTGGCTGTGTGTGTGTGTGTGTGTGTGTGTGTGTGTGTGTGTGTGTGTGTGTGTGTGTGTGTGTGTGTGTGTGTGTGTGTGTGTGTGTGTGAGACACCTGTAGATGCTGACTAGGCAGCTGGTTAACTGGCAGCCTGAGTCAGGACTCTCACACACACACAGCTTTGATCTTTAAGCTTGTTCTTCTCTCTGCAGCTCGTCATGGTAACGAGGACAGAAACCACCATTTAGCCCCGCCCACCTCCAAACCAAAGCTCTGCTCTGATTGGTTGTGAGGTCACAGTGATTAACAGGTGTCAAAGTCATTAACAAGTGATTAACTAGAAACTTTACAGAAGTCAAGAGAGATGATTACTGTCTGTCTGTGTCTCTACCTGTCTGTCTGTCTGTCTGTCTGTCTCCACCTGTCTGTCTGTCTGTGTCTCTACCTGTCTGTCTGTCTGCCTGTCTGTCTCCACCTGTCTGTCTGTCTGTGTGTCCACCTGTCTGTGTGTCCACCTGTTTGTCTGTCTCCACCTGTCTGTCTGTCTGTCTGTCTGTCTCCACCTGTCTGTCTGTCTGTGTCTCTACCTGTCTGTCTGTCTGCCTGTCTGTCTGTCTCCACCTGTCTGTCTGTCTGTGTGTCCACCTGTCTGTGTGTCCACCTGTTTGTCTGTCTGTCTCCACCTGTCTGTCTGTCTGTGTGTCCACCTGTCTGTGTGTCCACCTGTTTGTCTGTCTGTCTCCACCTGTCTGTGTGTCCACCTGTTTGTCTGTCTGTCTCCACCTGTCTGTGTGTCCACCTGTTTGTCTGTCTGTCTCCACCTGTCTGTCTGTCCGCCTGTCTGTGTCTCCACCGGTCTGCCTGCCTGTCTCTCCACCTGTCTGTCTGCAGACTGCGGGCCACTGTTCTCCATTAATTAGTCAGTACCTTTGAACCAAAGGACCAGATTTAAAGGTAAATTCTGTATATTTTCTCTCCTCAGTAAAAACACAGAGTCCATCTTTTCCATTACACTTTAGTGAAATCACACAAATATACAAACTCAGCAGAAGGCAATGGCAATGGTATAAAAACTGACACAGGCTATTACATGAAGATTCATCATCATCATCATCATCATTACATTTTAACTCAGCAAAAATAAAAAAATAAAAACAAGGCAATGGCGAATGGTATCAAAAAATGGGCCCTGACTACATCCTGGAAAGCGCTGCGTCAAGGCGAAGTGTGTTTCTGCGTTTTCAGTGAGAAAGAAACAGTTTTTCCAGGCAGAGTGAATGAACGGCGGCGCTGTGGTGCAGTGGGAGGGCGAGGCTTCGCCGGTGGACAGGGAGGGTCAGAGCGCTGTGATGTCATCATAGACACGTCGATAGTAGACGGTCGTGAGTTTTAGAGGGTCGTTTTGGATCCAACACAAGATCTGTGTAACACACAACAACTCAAACAGGCAGGTGGGAGGTAAAATTAGTGTTTTTGTGAATGGAGTCTGGTGTGTTTGAAGAGAGCCTGAAACAGCCGTTACATGGTCTCTTCAAAGACACCAGACTCCCTCGACAAACACAAACATTTTATCTCACAGAACTCAGGAGCTGCTGGTGTCGAGGTTGTGACTTTGGTTTTCTTTAACACATCAGTTTGGATCCAAATGAACCCTTTAAAACACCAAAGTCACATCATGACACAAACACACTAACTGATGGAGGCAGCAGCAGAGCAGCAGCTCCTGTGTCCTGTTCTCTAAAATCCCTGTTTTAGTGAATGTAGTCTGGTGTGTGTGCTGTTTGTGGTTAAACCAAAAGGATCTTCCAGGTCTCTCTCTGTAGGGATCCTTTCCATGATGCTGTCACACACTTAGAATAACACTCTGAGCCTGTCAGTGGATCAAACAAGCTCTTTTAGTGGACCTACTGTGATCAGGTGCAGTTGTCCCAAAGGATCACGTTGCAGCCATTGCAGCCCGTTTGGTGGCTGCTGGCTGAGGTGATCTACTGGACCAGTTCCAACACTTTTACTACCTACCAGTCACTCACACACCAGGATGTGGACACAGAGGACCAGGGGGGGAAACAGGGGAGTGCCCCTTTAAACATTCACCCTCATTGAACTGCGTGTGGTTGGTTTGTGACATCACAGCGGACTTGTTAGCCTGAAGCACCTGAAGCGCCGCCTGAATGAACAATCCCATCCTGAACTAAGACACAAGATCCAGTGTGAGCGGTGCTTCTCAACCGACGGCCTTTGAACGTTGGCGAGAGATCTGAGAGTTTGGTGTTTAAAAAAAAATCCCAGACTTTAATTCAGAAAGTGCTCACAGATCGCTTCACAGCCGGTATGAACGTGGTGGATCCTGATCCTGATCCCGCTCCCGCTGAGAAGCACCGGCTCAGAATAATAATAACAATAATTATAATCATAGTAATAATAATCATATTATGGTACAATAAAGACATCCGACTCCCCGCTCCAGCTCAGTGGGGGGTCCAGTGATCTGCTGTTGCTATGGTACAATGAAGCCCGCTGGGATCGGCCGTCGGCTCGACTCGGCTGTCAGTCGACCAACCATCTGTCAGGAGTCTGCGGGGGTCAACTCCCATTGATTTGCAGTTGGGGCCTCCGATGACTTCCACTTCCCACTGATTATAAATGGTAGCTGGTTATCTCCATTTAACTTAAACAACAATGGAAGGATCCTAAAGAAAATAACATCCCAACAACGATATTTCCACTGCCGGGGTCACATTACATTCGATTCCCATTGATCTCCAATGGGAGGATTTTATGGAACAAACTTTTCAGACCTATTGGTGTAAAATTGGATATTTCTAACCCCCCCATTGGAATAAATGGAATCTGCTGTCATGTGATGCTGGAAATCAAAATATTCTCTCATTGAATTTTTAGGAATCTTCCATTGACTTCCACCCACACTGGGGCGTTTGCTGCTCCTTTTTTAAGAGCTTCACATTCTACATCAGCGTCCTCTCATAAACAAACTCCTATTTAAAACCAGTGGTCGTATTGATCTCCCATTGACTTCACATGATGATAATAAACCGACTGTCACCCGTTGGACAAATCGATGGACTTGAACTTGGACAAGATGGGAAACGACCGACCAGAAACTCAGCCGCACTCCTCTGATTGGTCGGCAGACTTTAGTTTCACCAATGAGAGAGAAAACAGGAAGTCCTCTTCCCTCCACTGGTCGCTGACAAAATGGCCGACACCAACGTAGAAGGAGGCCTGAAATCAGGACGGACGGTTGAAGTTTAACCTTTAACCTCAAAGCAGGACAGTTTTACACAGTCGGTGGTCGTTTCCCAGCCTGTGTGTGTGTGTGTGTGTGTGTGTGTGTGTGTGTGTGTGTGTGTGTTCTCTCTTTAACGCTGTACAAACTAATAAAATCACTTTCATCCTCCAACAATAAATACAACTCAGCGTAAAAAATAAATTAAAAGAAAAAAGAAAATCAAAAAATGATCAATAAATATCTCACCGCCGGAGAACGCTGAAACCTCTGAGCTGTGTGTGTGTGTGTGTGTGTGTGTGTGTGTGTGTGTGATGGACGCTGCAGCTTTAACGAGGTATCAGTCCAATCCCTGTTTGTGTTCTTTGCTGTTCCAGGAATTAGACCCGGCCCTCCCACCGGCCTCTTCAGTCTCTGTTGCCTCCTCCCAGCTGTGTGTGTGTGTAGAGAGGGTTACACACACACACACACACACACACACACACACACACACACACACACACACACACACACACACACACACACACACACACACACACACCTTGCTACCACAGTGGAAACTCGTGGCTAATCGCTGAACGACCACCATTAAAGGCCTGAACGTGTTCTGATCTGAACTTTGGTTTGTTCAAGTCTCTCAGCGGCTTCACTCTAAACCAGATCGCCTGTTCTTTGGTTTCCAGGGTTCAGGATCGGACACAGGAGGAGTCACGGCAGCTGCACCTGACGGATAAAACCGGAAACGTCTTCGTCAGGTGGTTTTAGGCATCTCAGCACACGAAGGTTTCTGATTGGTCGTCAGGTCACCTGAGCAGCTTCATGTTCACAGTGAGCAGAGCCAGCGAACGGCCAGGAAACAGGAAGGAGCAGCCAAGAAGAGCTCCTCCTCCTCCCTCTTCCTCCTCCTCCCTCTTTCTCCTCTCTCCTCCTCCCTCCTCTCTGCTCCCTCTTCCTCCTCTCTCCTCCTCCTCTCTCCTCCCTCTTCCTCCTCCTCCTCCTCCCTCCACCTCTTCTCTCCTCTCTCCTCTCTCCTCTCTCCTCCCTCCTCTCAGACCTTTCCCTCCTCGGCCAGTTTGATGGATGATGCTGCCTTCGTCTTTTCCCTTCCTGATCAGTATTCTCCCTCCTCCTCCTCTCAGTATTCAAACTGTGTCTCCATCCCTCCTCCTCCTCCTCCTCCTCCTCTTCCTCTCCTCTCAGTATGCAAAAAGAGAACCTGACCTCCTCTTTTCATCCTGATCCTCTGAACATTTTCACCTCCTCTCTGCATCTGAAGAACATCAGCTTTTCCTGCTCTTCGTCACCTTTCGGCACGACAGAGCCTCCTCCTCCCTCCTCCTCCTCCCTCCTCCTCCTCTACACTCTCCTCTCCGGAATAATAATGTCTTCTCCTCTTCCTCACCTCTCAGCATGCAGTGGGCGTCTCCTCCTCCTCTACATCGCCTGCATCCTCTCCCTTCCTTTGCACTCTCCTCCCTCCTCCTCCCTCCTCCTCCTCCCTCCTCCTCCTGCTTCAGGAGCTCCTCTCCTCCTCTAAACTCCACCAGAAGGTCCATCTGGATCAAAATGGCGCCGCGATTAAACTGATTTTCTGTTTTTATCTTCCTGTAAAAAAGATCTGATCACAAACTCAGATCGACGGAGGAACGTTTTTAATTGAGCTGCAGATACGATCAGTGATTTAACGGCTGAGCTTCCACTGCAGCAACACACACACACACACACACACACACACACACACACACACACACACACACACACACACACACACACACACACACACACACACACACACACACACACAGTTGGATGAACAGTGGTATGGTAGTGGCTTCCCTCCCTGTTCTATAATTAATCATCTAAAAGGCAGTCTTTTATCAGGACCCTTCCTCCTCCTCCTCCTCCTCCTCCTCCTCCTCCTCCTCTTCCTCCTCCTCCTCCTCACTTGGGTCCTTTTGGCCCCACAGATTGAAACAACAGTGAAACAACAGCGAGAAAAAAAAGGTGCTTTTGTAGCTTTATGGCGTCACAGAGAGCCAAAAGAGAGACGCTGACACTGTGGTGGAACATCTTCATCACCTTCATCACCTCCATCACCTTCATCACCTCCACCTGACGTGGCTTCACTTCTACATGTCTGCTCAGGCCCCTGCAGGTCGTCTCAAGATGATCAAACACACGTGGAAACTTATGTGATCAGTAAAAGTGTTGGATTTGACAGTTTGGACTGACGGTGCTGCTCCACCTGAGCTCCACCTGAGCTCCACCTGAGCTCCACCTTCACTCTCACTGCTCTTTACTTCTCTGATGTGTTCATGAACACTGTGCTGAACTCTGATTACAGTTATCTCTGGATAACAGACTGTTGCTATGGCCACCAGTCTGATCGTGGAATCATTAAAATCATTTTGAAATCAATACTTGATGTCAAATTATTGATGTCTGCAGTAAGAGGCCGTGTGATGAGTGGGATGACGTACTTAAAGTGTAACAACCTGCTCAGGGACACGTTCACACTGAGAGGAATTAAGAAAAACTGAGGGCGTTTTAATTTGAAGGAGCAGACGGGGCCTCTTCCTGGGTCACGGCCTTGAAATCTAAATGTGATGCTCCTCAGGTGTGGTGACGCTGCGGCCTGGGCGTGACCAATCACGTCTGACGATGTGTGTGTGTGTGTGTGTTTACACAGGATCAGGAGGACCTGCTCTCTTAAAGTGACACCGCAGCAGTCGGCCAATCACACGGCACATTAAACTGAAGAACGGCTGCTGTGATTGGCTGCCAGCAGAACCATAGAAATAGCAGGTATGATTGGACTGTTTGGTGCTGGGCTGGTCTGGTCGATGCCTGAAAAGGTATTTAGAGTCAATATCCTGATAATCAATCACAGTCCCATCAAGACGAAGCTTCTCAGGTTTGTATTTTTGGCGGGAAAAGTGCAGTAAAGAGAAGTGAAACCAGACAGATGAGACTGAAAACAGTCCAGCAGAGCAAAGAGAACATGTTCCACCACAGAAAATAAGTCAGGGGGGGATGAGGGGTGCAGCGTTGCCATGTTGGAGACCTTCATACTGGGAACACTGGGAGCGTTTCACACTGGGTTCAGTCTGAGACCAACGACCAAGCGGACTCATGGTCCGACCCCTGAGGCCGAGCCTTCAGCGTGAAAACACAGCTCAACAACAGCTCATCGAAACATCCCAAGCCACACATGCAACATTTAAACCCCTTCAAACGACGCCCGCCCCCCCCAGGCCGCCCCCCCCAGGCCGCCCCCCCCAGCCGCTCCGGCTCTGTTCTGTTCAAACAAACGTCCAGTTTGGCAAAAAAAAAAGTCCAGTTGGTTTTTCGGCCGAGCTTCGAACAGAACAGACCCGTTCAGTCCGGTTAAATCCAGTTTGATGGCGTGAGGACGGGGCAGCTCGGCCTCCATCTGATCCATCGCAGAGTCTCCTGGCTCTCTCCCTGTCTGTCTCCCTGTCTGTCTCTCTGTCTGTCTCTCTGTCTGTCTCTCGGTCTTCTCCAGACTCTGCTGTAGCATAATGTTCAGCTTTATACAAGTTCAGCTCCTTAAAATCCAAACTGTCAAATCCACAAAGTTTTTATTACATGTTAACATTTCAATATTTCTTTTTTTTCCTTTCTTTTTGTTTTCTTTTTTAACTTTTATACTTTATCATCATCATTATTATTATTATTATCTTTCTTTTTTTTTGTTGTTGTTTACAATTATGGCCACAAGTCTGAAAAGTTCTTGAGTCGGTCCGGTTAAAACCCCATTCAAGGTTGTTTTTGATCCGGGTTTGGTCCAAGTCCGGTCCAGTTCTGACGCGATCCGGTCCGGTCTTTACATGGCACTGGGCTCGTGGCGCTGCACAGTATTTCCCCCTGGGCACGGTTAGCATGGAGCTGTAAAGCATGGCTGTGTGTGGGTGTATGTGCAAGGTCCGACAGTAAAGCGATGCGCACCAACCAGTCTTCTGACGTCTTCAGACTGGTGCTGAATCCAGAACGCGGTCTTCCAGGTCGTCCTGGTCCTGAAAAATGCCGGTGGGAAGTTTTTCACCTCCAAAAAAACAGCGAGTCAACCTGCTTATTTACAGACGTCGCCTGTGTGCCTGTGCTGGAATGTATTCAAAACATATTCTGGATTCATTTTTGTTTCAGTATTCAAGATTCGGGCGAATTCCACAGTCTTGATTGGTCGGGCAGTACATTACTTAAGAGTCTTCCTGGCCAATAGATGACCAGAGGCCAGCGTGACTGACCAATGACGGAGCAGGGGCGAGGGGGGAGGAGGGGGGGGGAGTAAAGAGCAGGAAAAAAAGAGTAAGAATGGAGTTGAAAGGGGGGAAAATGGAGAGTAAAGCAAAGTAGGCGGTGAAGGTCTGAGAAGTTGGGGGCAGAAGGGAAGGAAGAGAGGATGCAGGAGGAGAGGAGGGGTTATGGACACAGGTACTGGTCGGTCGGTAGGCATCGGGCTCAGTGTGCTGTGGTACAGAGTGATTGTCCAGAGAAAAACATTGAGTGGTTATTTAAAACAGCAACTTAGAAACTTCTAGATCCTGACGAGGCTCGGCCGAACAGTCCAGGGTTAAGTCGAATCTTCCCGGCTCGTAGAGTCCCTTACTTCCTCCTGTATCTCCAGAAGATGAACTCCTGCTGTTTCACACTGAGCCAGGACTTTAAGCTTCGGTCAAGTCAGTTTTTGGGACATCAGTTTATTTGCTTCCTCCATTTGTCCTTCGTTAAAGCTTGAAACAACCTCCCGAATCCCTCCAAGGTTGGAAAATTCCTCGACTTTGATGTCGTCCTTTGTTAAAGCTTGAGCCAAACCTCTTATGGTGAATCTGGATCCCTCCGCATGCGGCTGAGGAGTCAAGGTGAAGACAAATAGTCCAAAACAGCGACATCAGTAAAGAGGCTTTGAACTTCTGCGGTAGGCCTCGACATGTAGACCGGATTCATCTGGACTACAATCAGGCTCTCACGGTAAGGTCAGGCTTGGCGGGATTTTAAAGTGACCCTTTGACCATCGGCTCCGTTTCTTGATCCTTCAGACCAGAACGAGCCTCTCACGGTGAGTCAGTAGCTTTGACGGGAACTAGACTTGACCATTCGCTCTGGTTGTTCCCAACCAGGCTGGGAATCCTGCAGTCAGATCGATTAGTCCTCACGTCACATCCATTGTTTGGTGAAACCTGACCCAGTCTTTAGCCCTCAGGTTTCCAGGTCCTTCTACAGCCACGCCCCCTTCACGTTGATCCCTGCGTACACCTGCAGTCCATCCGAATCCAAACCAACAGATGCATCTGAGAGATTTTGTTTGGTTTTGCCCCAAAATGACTCCGTTCCGCCTTGAATGTACGCAAATCGGTTTGGAAACTGATCTTCCCCAAAACCCACTGAACAGAGGTAGTTGGGGTCCCAGACAGTCAGTTCATCAGTCTTCTAATCAGTCAATCAATCAACTGACAAATAAATTGCTGATGGATTGATTGCTAAAGGGCCCGAGCTGTGGCTGTCAGTTCGGTCCAACACTGAGCAGTTTGGCTGACTGTTAAAACAGTTCAGAAAAAACAAAATGTCCTCACTTTCCCCTCCCCTGATCTTCTTCCCCACCCCCCACCCCATCCATCCACCCATCAGTCCATCGGTCCATCGGTCCATCCGTCCTTCCCCTCCTCTCAGCTGCTCCCAGACATTAGGTTGATGGCTTGCTCCAGTTTGTGCCTCAGTTTGTGTTTGCGACAGTATCCATCCCGGTCCAACGCCGTCAGGATCTGCAGAGACAACAGGAAGAGATAAGAAACTGAACCAGCACAAAGAAGACAAGGGGAGAACTCCCGTTTCTACCCATGATCCTCTCTGTCCTCATCCTGGTGTCTGAGTGACTGGTAGGTAGTAAAAGTGTTGGAACTGGTCCAGTAGATCACCTCAGCCAGCAGACACCAAACGGGCTGCAATGGCTGCAACGTGATCCTTTGGGACAACTGCACCTGATCACAGTAGGTCCACTAAAAGAGCTTGTTTGATCATCACTCTTAGCGTACTAGCATGTTAGCTCCCTCCCCACCCTGCTCACCTCTTCCTTGTACTTGTTGATGTAAAAGTAGAGCTCACTGAGCGCGCTCAGTGTGTTGAACTCGTTGCCGTGGAGACGGGACTGCTCCACCAGGTAGGCGTCCATGTCCTGATCACTGATGCTGGGCATCTTGGAAATGTCCCTGTAGTACCTGCAGCACACACACACACACACACACACACAGTTAGCATCAACAAGCTAATGTGCTGCTTTAAGGTTAATTTACCCAGATAATTACCAGAGTCTCCTGCTGTAATTGTGTCATTTCTTTACTTTACCTCGAGCGGACAATTGCCTTATTAGTTGTCAACCCTAATTAATATGATTAATTTCCCATTAGCGTTACATTACAGCATAGCGTTATGTGATTAAGTGTCTCACCTCTTATCTTACTGAGTTCATTAGAAACACAAAGGAGCCTCTGATATTTTCTACAGATTCATTTCAACTAGCAGCTTGTGAAGGTAGTTAGTGTGTCCGGTGCAGCTGGTCAGAGATTAACTAAACACATGCAGCGCATTAGCACGTTAGCGTGTTAGCTACCTCTCCACCCAGCTCTTGTAGTTGGGGATGTCTTTAGCGTAGAGCAGCTTGTTGGACGGAGAGTCTTTGCCGAGCCGATGTTCGGACGTCGAGCAGGAGTCCATGAAGGTCTGAGCGACGACCGACAGGCAGGCGTCGGTGATGCTGCTCTTGTGGATGTCAAACACAAACTGAGGATTCTTAATGACGTTCACCCAGAACCTGAGAGGAAGGCTGCTCACACACACACACACACACAGGAGGGGTTCGTTAGATCGACTGTTTCCGTCTCGTGTGAAAAATCGTCCCTATCGTCTGATCTTCGCTCACCAGTTGCTCTTCCAGGTGTGTCGGACATCCGGGTCGCTGATCTGTCGTTTGTCGGCCTGCTCGTCCAGGAAGTCGAACATGTATTTTATAGCCAATGGGAGAGCAGAGCCCCGGTGGGCGGTGCTAAACACAGTCTCAAATAGGTCGTCCACAAACTTCTGCAGCGTCCCCTGGTGGCGGGAGGACCAAAGCGCAGGATTAAATATTTCAGCGGATTAGAGGGTCTAAGAAAGACGCATCTTCATTTACTCATGTCACATTTCCAGAGGGTTGACTTTATCAGGGCCACAAACATTTAATTTACGAGATTTAAGTCGTAAATTATTTTAAAAATCACAAATGTAGAATATTCTCAGAGATTATTATTTAATTAATCTGTAGGAAAAAACTCAGAAACTCTGTGTTTCTGGTCTGAAATCAGATTATTTCCTCATTGATCAATCTGATTGTGGAGTATTATTCCATCATGACCTGACCGCAGCAAGTGAAGTGATTCGGTCCTAATGTTCCAAAAACACGCTTTCAGTCCATTTTCGGGTAAATTTGTGACTCAAATGTCTGAGAATATTGGAGATATTTATATCATGACTTTATGTTTTTAATCTCAGAGAATATCCAAGAGGTGTGTGTGTGTGTGTGTGTGTGTGTGTTACCTTGGTAGCCAGCAGTCTGGTCAGGTAGATCTCAGAAACCATCTTGCTGCCTCGGTCTCCCTCCCTCTGGTCGCTGTGCTCGTGGTTCTTCACCAGGTGCCAAAGTTTAGTTCCTGAGAGCGAAACACACGAGAACATTTATTAATAACTGTAATAATGATGATATACTGCAGGGCAGACAGACAGGCAGACAGACAGGCAGACAGACCAGCACTACTTCTGCTACTACCGCAGTTACTACCACCACTACTACTAGTACTAGTACTACTACTAGCTCTACTAGTAGTACAGGTATGAGCACTACCCCTGCAGTCGTACCTGTCTCCTGGTCCGGGGTGATCATTGGAGCTCTGGATCTCAGACTGTCGGGGCTGCTGGACGTTCGCAGTAACGACTCTGAGGACACAAAGAGAGATAAGATGCTGTCTGATAACAGATCGATGAGTGTGTGTGAGTGTCTGAGTGTGTGAGTGCTGTACCGTATCTGCTCAGTGATCTGGTGAAGGTGAAGGAGTTGGCGATGTTGTAGGCAGAAACCTGCTTCTGAACCAGCGCCACCAGAGAGCCATCTGTTACCTAGCAACACACAGCGACACATCAGTCAATCAGCCAATCGCTCCATCAGTCAGCTGACTAATTATCCATTCAGCCCGCTAACTCGGTCGATCCTTATCCCGTCCACAATCTGGATACACTCCACATGTGTCACTGCAGGAGCTGATAAGGAACCAGGACTCACTCAGAGCTCAGACTGAGGCCGAGGCCACACACTCATTTACCCAGAGAACGTGTTAAAGGACAACTCCGCTGTTTTTAACCCTGGTCCTCTCTGTCCACATCCTGGTGTCTGAGTGACTGGTAGGTAGTAAAAGTGTTGGCATTGGTCCAGTAGATCACCTCAGCCAGCAGACACCAAACGGGCTGATTGCTCTTCAAACACACCAGACTCCGTGGAAAAAAACAGAAATTTTATCTCACAGAACACAGGAGCTGCTGGTTTAGTTGTTGTGACTTTAGTTTTCTTTAAC
>NC_092022.1:26942500-26952500 GCF_042242105.1 Pempheris klunzingeri | reverse complement strand
CAAATTCATGGAAATCCTTCCGCCCAGACTGATCCACTTCCACACCTCGTTATTAGGATCTGAGAAAATCTAATTCATGTCTGTGGATGCAGAGAACAGAGGCTCGGTGGCTCAGAGCTTCCTGCTGGGTTCGCTTAATTAAAGCTGCATGGAGGCCCGGCGCTGTGGAGGGTTGTTCTGTCTCACTGCACCCAAAGCTTCAGCTCCCACTATTTCTGGAAGAGTCCTGGTGTTTGTTCTGGGTGAAGGCAATGAAGAGGTGTTTGAGTACGTACGTCGAGCTCTTTGAGGACGGGGTGTTCTTCTATTCCGGGGAACATGACCCTCATGGTGTAGGTCCGATACTCCAAGAAGGGGATCTTCACTCCGTCCATGTCGTTGGTCAGTTCCTGGATGTCTGTCTGCAGCTCTGCGAAGGCTGCAGGGAGGAAGAGGTGAACATCACAACGGCTCAGCATCCAAACACCGTTTAGATTTCTACCCCCACCTGCACTGTTTCTCCCCCATGATCCCCTCTGTCCTCATCCTGGTGTGTGAGTGACTGGTAGGTAGTAAAAGTGTTGGAACTGGTCCAGTAGATCACCTCAGCCAGCAGACACCAAACGGGCTGCAATGGCTGCAACGTGATCCTTTGGGACAACTGCACCTGATCACAGTAGGTCCACTAAAAGAGCTTGTTTGATCCACTGACAGGCTCAGAGTGTTATTCTAAGTGTGTGACAGCATCATGGAAAGGATCCCTACAGAGAGAGACCTGGAAGATCCTTTTGGTTTAACCACAAACAGCACACACACCAGACTACATTCACTAAAACAGGGATTTTAGAGAACAGGACACAGGAGCTGCTGCTCTGCTGCTGCCTCCATCAGGTAGTTTGTTGGTGTTATTGTGTGACTGTGGCCTTTGTAACGGTTAGTACAGATCCAACATAATATCTGTGTGACATACGATAACACAAGTAAACTAACTGATGGAGACAGCAGCAGATCAGCAGCTCCTGTGTTCTGTGAGCTAAAGTCCCTGTTTTAGTGAATGTAGTCTGGTGTGTGTGCAGCTGCTGGCTGTGGTGATCTACTGGACCAATTCCAACATTTTAGTACCTACCAGTCACTCAGACACCAGACTATGTAAAAATAGGGCAAAACTTGTGAGCAAACTTGTGGTTTCCTGGAGATCCCACGGTGACGGCAGGACAGTAGAAACTACAGAACGTACCTTCTTTGCACTCCAGCGCCACCCGGCTCTCCAGGTTGTCCATCTGCAGCTGGAGGCGTTTCAGCGTCCGGTCGGCATCTCGGGTCTTCCTCTTGTAGGCGATCAGCACGGCGATGATCGCTATCAGCAGGACGCCTCCGCCCGCTCCGATGCCGATGATGGCGGGCAGCGTCAGGGCGCTGTCGGAGTAGATGTGGAGCGTTCCCGGGGAGTACTCCAGACCGCCGACCAGGATCTACAGGCGGAGAGAGACAACAGCGGGACGTTACCATCAGAGGGGAGGAGGTTCGCCGCTGTTAGCTGACAGAAAACAACCAGACTGTGAAACCGTCAGCAGCAGGAGGCCTTCAGGCCTGACAGGAAGTGACACACGCAGAGCGGACGCCACGCTCACGCCACGTCGAACAGACGGCAATTACAAGCGGCCGAGAGGGAACATCAGGAAACATCAGCGTCCTCGTTGTGATTCGTGGTGCAGACGTGTGTCCTCTCTGACAGCTACAGCATCTCCCACGGCAACAGCTAGGATGACACAACAAACCCCCACGCAGGTTCAGGTCGGTCGCTCGGCCCCCGCCACGAGATCCGGTGCTGCCCACATGTGACACTTTTATATATAAAGGCCTGTTCACAATGCCAGGTGGCAACCACCCTGACAACCACCATGACAACCACCCTGACAACCACCATGACAACCACCCTGACAACCACCATGACAACCGCCCTGACAACCACCATGACAACCGCCCTGACAACCACCATGACAACTACCCTAACAACCTCCCTGACAACTACCCTAACAACCGCCCTAACAACCTCCCTGACAACTACCCTAACAACCGTCCTGACAACTACCCTAACAACCGTCCTGACAACCACCCTAACAACCGCCCTAACAACCTCCCTGACAACTACCCTAACAACCGTCCTAACAACCACCCTAACAACCTCCCTGACAACCACCCTGACAACCACCATGACAACCACCCTAACAAATACCTTGACAACCACCCTGAGAACCACGACAACCACCCTGAGAACCACGCCAACCACCCTGAGAACTACCCTGAGAACCACGACAACCACCCTGAGAACTACCCTGAGAACCACGACAACCACCCTGAGAACTACCCTGAGAACCACGACAACCACCCTGAGAACTACCCTGAGAACCACGACAACCACCCTGACAACCACCATGAGAACCACCCTGACAGAATCTGAAGATAAGTACCACCTACTCTACAGGAGTTAACAGCACAGGATTTCAGGCCAAAGTTGGTACAACCACCATGATGGAAACTGCTCCCTCTCTGCCGCCCCCCCTCCCTCACTGAAATAACCGTGGGGGCAGAGTTACCGAGCGGCGCTGTGAAAGCCACTTATATGATCATCTGTTCAAGGTCTCTCTTGTTGTTGGAACTACAGATTGTACTTCCTCGTTTTCTGTCTGTGCAGCGTGGGAAAACCCTTTAAACACGGTGGGATCAGACCTGGGGGGCTCGAGGAGGAGGAGGGGGCCAGCTGGTGAGGACTGTGGCGCAGTGCATTCTGGGAGTTGTGGTTTTTCTGCCTTTGGAGGAAAAGGGAACACCGCAGGTCTTTGTCACGGTTTTATTTTTTCATTCTATATCTTTTAAAACATCTGAGCTGCACTGACGAGGAGGCGGAATACTCCTTTAACTTCTCTCTGTCGTCTCCTGCGTGAGCGACTGATCAAAGGGTATAAATATTGATCATTAAACAAACGACGGCTCCACTGAACAAACTGATGAATAAATGATGAAGACGAGCTGATGATGAAGATGATGAAGGACAGATCAGAGGGAGGAAGCAGGAACATTGATTAATAATCAATAGTTTTAATAATGTATCAATAGTTTGTCTGGTAGGAGAAGACTTTTCATCTGTGTGTGTGTGTGTGTGTGTGTGTGTGTGTGTGTGTGTGTGTTAATGTGTGTGTGTGTGTGTGTGTGTGTCTGTGTGTGTGTGTGAGGGTGAGGGTGTGTGTGTGTTAATGTGTGTGTGTGAGGGTGAGGGTGTGTGTGTGTTAATGTGTGTGTGTGTGTGTGTGTGTGTGAGTGTGTGTGTGTGTGTGTCCCTCTGATCTGTGACATCAGACCAATTACCCATGACTCCCTGCGGCTGCACTTAATGACTTTCCCCTTTCTAAAGACCTTCCTCCCTCTCTTCCTCCTCTCTCCTCTGTTTTTACTCCTCTTTACCCTTTTCCTCTCCTCTTCTTCTTCTTTGTTTGTTCCCCTTTTCTTCTTCTCCTCTCCTCTCCTACATTAACTCCCTTTCCCTCGTCTTTCATTCTCTCCTCTTCTTCATTTCCTTCTTTCCTCTTCATCTCTATTTATTCTTCTTCATTCCTCCTCTGGTCTCCTCCTCTTCTTCTTCTCCTCCCTTGTTTGCTTTCATTCCCTCCTCCTCCTCTCCACCTTTCTCCTTCTCTTCCTACTCTTCTGTTCTTTCCTCTCCTTCTCCCTTTCTGTTTTTTCCTTCCTCCTATTCTCTCCATCTCCATGTGTCCTCCCCCTCTTTTCCTCACTTCCCTCCTCTCCCCTCTTTTTCTCCCCCTTCCCTTTCCTCCCTCCTCCACTCCTTCCTTATTTACTCTACTTTTCTTCTCCTCTTTTTTCTTTTTTCTTCTTCTCTCTTCTCTCCTCTACCTCCTCCCCACCTTTCTTCTTTTTATTCTACCCCCTCTCCTCCTCTTCCTCCTCCTTGTTCCCTTCTCTCTCCTCCTCCATCCCTCTCTTCCTTGTTGTGTCTTGTAAACACCACTATGATAACCGTCACGTGTTTTTCAGCCTAATCGCCACACCGCTAGCGTATGTCGTCACGGTAACGGCCGTGGGCGGGGCTAGGGCGCCGTCACTCACCAGGACTCGCTGTTCGCCGGTGAGATCCGGCGAGTCGCAGAGCAGCTGGTTCTCTGACACGGTGAGCAGGCAGGGAGACTCTCCGATCAGGACGGTGTAGTTCAGACGGCTGTTCCCCGGAGCCGGAGGGATCAGGTTTTTACCCTGAAACCAGACGAGCAGCAGCGACACACGGTAGAAATGTTAAAGCTCCAGTAAAGGGAATTATCTCTGATCATGTTTTGGTTTGAGCCTCTGAGGTTCGTCTAGAAAGTCCTAACGTGCTGAATGTGCTGAGGCAGCAGTCAGTGACCTCCTTCTTCTTCTACACTGGTGTGCTGCGTCGTTCTCACCTTGAGGATGATGGGTGACCCCGGTTTGACCTCCAGGATCCCAGAGCTCCCCAGGGGGTCGAAGGTCGGGTTGGGGTAGTGGGTGAAGGGGGTGGAGTTCAGGACCAGCAGAGAGGAGACCTGGACCGGACCAGATGGGGGGGGTAACGTTAAAACAAACGATACTTCAGAGTAAATCCGTCACAGCGCCCTCATGTTAAACACTACGGCCTCTCGACTAACGCAGTAACAAAAGACATAGTTTGATGACGTTGTGGAGTAGCGTGGGATTATGGGAGATGTAGTCTTCACCAACACTGATGGTGATAAGAACAGACGGGGTAAAAGTCTGACAGGAGCGGCGTTAGCTTGCTAACTTCCCGTTAGCTGGATTCAGTCGTGGGGCGGAACAATCAGACGTGTTGAGCGAGAACGTTAAACCCATGGATGTGTTAGAAGAACAGAGCATCAGTCACCGCTGTAAAAGGACGCGTGTGTGTTACCTGGTCAAAGATGAAGCCGAACTCGTCGGGGCGCAGCGCCCCCTCTGGTGGGTTGGGTTTACTGTAGACCAAACCAGGAGCCAGACAGGTCATGGTGCTGTCGTTGACCACCGTGCAGAACTGCAGCGAGACGGCAGAGACGCTAAATTAGATTATTATTTTACAGGCTTTTCTCTGTTTTTTACTGTGGGAAAATAAAAGGTGAGAAATCCCTCAGTGACGAGGGGTCACATGACATCACAGTTTTAACACGTATGTGAGGTCACTGAGTGATTTTGTTATTAAAACATTTCAGTGGAGGACTATTACTTGTAAAGGAGTGTTTCCACAGTGAAGTATGAGCACCTTTATTTAAAGGGACAGTGCTGCTATATGCGGTACCCATCCATAGCCAGTGTACTGAAGCTGGAACTGAAGCCTTGATATCCAACTGTCCACCAGACTCCATTGACAAAAACAGTTATTTTACCCTGAACACAGGAGCTGCTGGTCTGCTGCTGCCTCCATCAGTTGGTCTGTCTGTTATTGTGTGACTCTGATGTTTTAAAGGGTTATTTTGGATCTGAAATAATGTGTCCTGTCAGCTAAGAGAACCGTTTTTGTCAGTGGAGTCTGGTGGCTTCTATCAGCTTCAGTTTCCCGTTGAAAACAGCTGACGGCGAAGTTAAGTGGTGAAAATGTAGCGTTCACTTGTTTTAAGTGGCCCTTTTGTTAGGAGGCTAAAGTCCCTTTTCATGCTAACCACAGCAGGACATTGATTTATGATTATCTTTAATAGCTAGTGAACATGATTCAGCAGCCATACACAGAAGCTAAAGGTAGTTAGCGTAGCATCAACCATGTCTGTGACAGCGTGACAGTGTGAACGCAGCGTTAGCGTCTGTCTGGCTGCAGAAGGACCTCAGACAACCACAGGACGTACGGACTGTCCCTTTAAAGGACGTGTGTGTTGGGGTTTGTTCTCACGTTGTTGGTTTCCACGCCGCCGTACTTGGCTCGGACTTTGGGCTCCTGGATGGTCAACAGGTTGGTTCCTGTTACTGTTATCACTGTGCTGCCACTGCACACACACACACACACACACACACACACACACACAGGTTACAGATCAATACTCTGATTGATTATCGGGGGGCTGCTGGATGTGGGTCTTACTTAAGGATGGTCCAGTTGGGCTCGATGCTGGTGATGGTCGGGTCCTCCGTGTAGACGTATTTGGTGTCCGCGCTCGTCACCTCGGCCCTGTCAATCATCAGACGAATGGGGGCGGGGCCAGAGCCTGACAGGGAGGCGGGAGTTATGCAGATAATTTCCCGATTGGTCCGTCTGGGAGAGAAGGGGGGTGGGGTGGGGGGAGTGGAGGTCAGTGATTGGCTGGTGCTGATGTGATGTAATAGTTACAGCTCATTGATCGCTGGCGGTGGGACTGACTTGACGAAGAGGCACTCCTCCTTGTCGATGAAGACGGTGACGCTGCTGCCGGCGTCCAGGTGTCGACCCGTCACCGTGAGTCTGGTTCCCCCGGAAACGGGTCCCTTCTCTGGACGGACCCGACTGAAACTGGGGCTCTGGAGGAGGAGGAGGAGGAAGAAGAGGAAGAGGAGGAGGAGGAGGAGGAGGAGGAGGAGGAGGAGGAGGAAGAAGAGGAAGAGGAGGAGGAGGAGGAGGAGGAGGAGGAAGAGGAACAGGAGGAGGAGGAGGAAGAATCCACATATTAATTCCTATAACATAGCTGTTTAGGAGCTGTTATTTTTCCTGATTGGATCATTTTTGTTCATATATATTTGTCCTCCAAACGTTTAATCGCTCTCAGACCGTCTTTGATCTTTAATTCACGTCACTGCTGAACTCGTTGACGTCAGAACGCCATTGAAAACCAAACCAAACAGAAAGTCATTGACTTTTTACATGTTTTAAAATTGAACCCTAAAAAATGAGCTTTTATTTTGCTCGTCTTCAAAGTCCTCTCATGTTTCTATTAGCTCCTCTAGTTCATGATCACACACACACACACACACACTCACACACACACACACACACACACACACACACACACACACACACACACACACACACACACTCACCACGAAGGAGTACGTCTGCGTGGACAGTGTTCGATACTCGGCGCTGCAGACGCCGATGCAGAGCTCAACAGGGCCGCCAGGAGAGTGAGGAAGGAGAGCCTCAGCCATGTCGCACACGATCCTGCAGACACACAGTCAGCACGCGTGTTCTGTTAGCGTGTTCTGTTAGCGTGTTCTGTTAGCGTGTTCTGTTAGCATGTTCTGTTAAAGGAGAACTCTGGTGTTTTTAAATCTTGGCCCCATTTGTGCATATTCTCAGATTGCTCAGAGTGTTATTCTAAGTGTGTGACAGCATCATGGAAAGGATCCCTACAGAGAGAGACCTGGAAGATCCTTTTGGTTTAACCACAAACAGCACACACACCAGACTACATTCACTAAAACGGGGGTTTTAGCTGTCACACACTTAGAATAACACTCTGAGCCTGTCAATGGATCAAACAAGATCTACTGGACCAGTTCCAACACTTTTACTACCTACCAGTCACTCAGACACCAGGATGAGGACAGAGAGGATCATGGGTAGAAACAGTGGAGTGTTCCTTTAATGTGTTCATACCTGCATGCTAACACTGACTCACCTCTCAGCGCTGATGTACTGCGAGGGGACGGGGTTACAGCGGACTCCGGCCACCTGAACGTGAGCGATCTCCTTCACCTGCAGACCCAGATTCTCCCCCTCAATCGTCACCCGCGTCCCCCCCTCCCGGGGACCAGTCAGAGGGTCAATCTGTGGGGGAGGAGATCGATCACTTATCAGTCATGAATGTTTGACCGGATGAGACAGAGGTGGACGACTTTCTCTTATATAATGTACGTCTGCACGAACGCTTCTTTTCGCCTTATCTTTAAGTTTGTAGCATCTCAAGGGGCTTTTATTGTGAAACATTTGCGCAGGAACTAACTTTAGGGTGATAAAAAAAACAGCAAAGTAGACGGAAATCAATTGGAAATGAAAACTGTATCAAAAAGCAAAACGGACCCTAAAAACAGTTTTAAAAAATATAAACATTACATAGAGAAGCTCCAGGATGTGGGGATCAGACGAAACAATCCTTTTATAGACCAAGTATTAAAGATATTAAGTCATCTGATGAACTGCAATGAAAAATATTATCACTGACGGCTTCATCTCCACACAAATGTTTCATATCAAAAGCTTAAAGATTAAAAGAGGCTTTTAAGATGAGTTCATGATTTTTCATTCCAGATTAGGAGCTCAATTAAAACATTTATTGGTCTGGAAAATAGTTGAAAAAGAACTGTTGTGTCTAGATTAAAAGATGCTACTACAAAATTTGCTGAATTGCTGTAAAGTCACTTCCTGCACAGATGTTTCACAGTAAAAGTCCACCATATTTCTTTGTTTTAGAAAATGACTGTAAGAGTTTTTTTCTGCTGATCAGCTGACGAGGCCGCGGGTTCGATTCCCCACCTTGGTGATGCGCGGGTGGCTGCAGCGCAGGTTGTGTCGGCCGTGGTGCATCCAGTTCTGCTCGGGGGAGGGACAGTGCTGCCGCAGGAGACACTTCCTGGTTTCGGTGCACCACCCGCACTCAAAGGCTGCCGGAGCTTTCAGGCACTGCCCACAGCTGGAGCGCTGGGCCTCACACTTATAGAGCAGCGCTGACAAACACAGCAAACACTCAGAGTCAAAAACCACTCAGGTATCACATGTTTCATCATCACCTGCACTGAAAACAAGTGTTACTGCTTTATTGAGGATGTTTTAGCACTTTGCACATTTTATATAGAAACAAGCTGAAAAATAGTTTATATTTAGAATTGAAAGAAGGTAGTTTCCTGTAAATTAACATTATTAAATACAAGAATATTTAAATGTTAAATTAACAGAAGTGAATAGTTTTAGTAGTTGAGATAATTGACAGTATGTATTAAGATTAGATAAGATATTGATACTCTATCTTCACCAGAGACGTCAGTTTTGTGCTGACTGATGATGAACAGGTTTTATTGATCACTGATATTTTACCTTTCATTGACGCGGGTTTGTCGATGAAGAAATCTCCGTCCCAGACGATAGAGAAATCCACCGGGAGGTCTCCGGCCTCGTCGCCTTCGTACCAATACTACAGACACAGACAGGAAGTCATTTAAATAGCTGGACATTTTTAGAATTGGGAAACAGGAAATGCAATTCTGTGTTGATTATAATCAAACAGTGGGAAGACCCTTTAAGTACAGGAGCAGGAACAGTGTCTATAGTGTGTATACAAACATATATGTGGAGTCATGGGAGAGGAGAAGAATACATTAGTAAAAGAATAAGAAAATAAATGTCAAAATGTAAAGAGGAATAAAAACAAGAATATGAAGAGAGACTTTTAGACCTAATTGACAAAGGAAGGCCTGAAGCCAGCGGACTGACAGCAAGAGAAACAAGATGAAGAGATAAAAAACTAATAAATGATAAAGTGTATTGTATTTAATAAGATACCTAATAGACAAAAATAATATTCACAAATGAATAAAATAATAAATAAATCAATGAACAAATACCACAGCTAATATTACTTTAGCTAACACTGCAGCTAACATTTACACAGCTAATATTACTTTAGCTAATACTGCAGCTAACATTTACACAGCTAATATTACTTTAGCTAACACTGCAGCTAACATTTACACAGCTAATATTACTTTAGCTAATACTGCAGCTAACATTTACACAGCTAATATTACTTTAGCTAATACTGCAGCTAACATTTACACAGCTAATATTACTTTAGCTAACATTGCAGCTAACATTTACACAGCTAATATTACTTTAGCTAACACTGCAGCTAACATTTACACAGCTAATATTACTTTAGCTAACACTACAGCTAATATCACTTTAGCTAATACTGCAGCTAACATTAACACAGCTAATATTACTTTAGCTAACACTACAGCTAACATTTACACAGCTAATATTACTTTAGCTAACACTGCAGCTAACATTTACACAGCTAATATTACTTTAGCTAACACTACA
>NC_092022.1:26932500-26937500 GCF_042242105.1 Pempheris klunzingeri | reverse complement strand
CTGCACTACTAGTCCTACTACTGCATTACTAGTCCTCCTACTGCACTACTAGTCCTTCTACTGCACTACTAGTCCTCCTACTGCACTACTAGTACTACTACTGCACTACTAGTCCTACCACTGCACTACTAGTCCTACTACTGCACTACTAGTCCTTCTACTGCACTACTAGTCCTTCTACTGCACTACTAGTCCTACCACTGCACTACTAGTCCTTCTACTGCACTACTAGTCCTCCTACTGCACTACTAGTCCTACCACTGCACTACTAGTCCTTCTACTGCACTACTAGTCCTCCTACTGCACTACTAGTCCTACCACTGCACTACTAGTCCTACTACTGCATTACTAGTCCTCCTACTGCACTACTAGTCCTTCTACTGCACTACTAGTCCTCCTACTGCACTACTAGTCCTACCACTGCACTACTAGTCCTACTACTGCATTACTAGTCCTCCTACTGCACTACTAGTCCTTCTACTGCACTACTAGTCCTTCTACTGCACTACTAGTCCTACCACTGCACTACTAGTCCTTCTACTGCACTACTAGTCCTACCACTGCACTACTAGTCCTTCTACTGCACTACTAGTCCTCCTACTGCACTACTAGTCCTCCTACTGCATTACTAGTCCTACCACTGCACTACTAGTCCTACCACTGCACTACTAGTCCTACTACTACCCTACTAGTACTGTTACTATCCTACTAGTACTGTTACTACCCTACTCGTACTGCTACTACCCTACTAGTACTGTTACTACACTACTAGTACTGTTACTGCCCTACTAGTACTGTTACTGCACTACTAGTACTGTTACTGCCCTACTAGTACTGTTACTGCACTACTAGTACTGTTACTGCCCTACTAGTACTGTTACTATCCTACTAGTACTGTTACTACCCTACTCGTACTGCTACTACCCTACTAGTACTGTTACTGCACTACTAGTACTGTTACTGCCCTACTAGTACTGTTACTGCCCTACTAGTACTGTTACTGCCCTACTAGTACTGCCATTACTTCCACTGCTATTATAACTAATAAAACTGCTACTACTGCTAACTAGTTCCACTACAAGTACACCACTTACGCAACTAGTACCGCCACTACTTCCATAACTAGTACTGCTACTAGT
The DNA here is from genome assembly GCF_042242105.1 of Pempheris klunzingeri. Lineage (NCBI taxonomy): Eukaryota > Metazoa > Chordata > Actinopteri > Acropomatiformes > Pempheridae > Pempheris > Pempheris klunzingeri. The sequence continues at coordinate 26,936,361 of NC_092022.1, read as the reverse complement.
ACTGCCACCACTTCCACTACTACTGTTAGAAGTAGTAAAACTACTACATGTACCACAGTTTCCTCCTCCGTACTCCTGGAACTACTACACACACACAGTGAAGGCAGGGCAGTGGAGCAGTGCACGCTGGGTAGTGTAGTGCGCCTCACCGAGGTGTTCTGACACTGGATGCAGGAGGAGTTGAAGCGGACGGCGGGGATGCGCTGAACTTTCCCCTGAATGTTGAACACGCACTCGTAGTTCTTCTGACCCGACTGAGGCTGGGGGAGGTTACGGGCTCGCAGCGTGATCGGACGAACCATCCCGGCCGGGACCAGGATGTCGGAGATGGGGAGGATCTGAGGACAGCCCTGCAGAGAGAGAGAGACAGAGAGAGACAGACGGGTGAGGTCTCCGTCTTTTAGCTTGCGTTTGGTCTCCACCTCCTCCCGAGCTATTGATCGGGTTTTGTAGATAGATATCACATGAAGGACTTGATCACAAAGAGGCAGAAAGAAGACTCTCTGACCACAGACACTGTGACACACCTCCTCCCCTGTCGATATGAATTATTGATCAGAGCGCCTTTAAATGCAGCAGCCTGAGAAATTATTAATAAACCGTTTGTTTTCACCTTCATTAAAAGCTTTATGAAAAACATTTAAATACAAGCTGCAGTTTATATATATAGATATATATAAATAAATAAATATATATATATTAGTTCTGGGAAATGTCACTATGGATTATTATGGATATGAATGGAAAATCCCATGAAGGCCTGTGTGTAGTCTGTAACACACACACACACACACACAGATAGCTTATCACAGTCTGTCATCACCAACTGAGGAAACAGTCAGAGTGTGTGTGAGTGTATATATATATATATATATATGGGTGTATATAGTGTGTATCTGTGTGTGTGTGTGTGTGTGTGTGTGTGCATTAATGGACAGCTGGTGACAGATCCAAGCTTTGGAACGTCCTGCTGGACACACACACACACACACACACACACACTCTGACTGCGTCTCCTCGTGTGGTGAAACCTTTATTAACGAGCATCACCACGGTAATTAATTGCCTTGTGACTGACAGGAAGTCCATTAACTCCACAGGAAGTGGACCAGAGCACAGCGGAGACCAGCAGACACTGCAGAGACTGTCTGACAGTGTGTGTGTGTGTGTGTGTGTGTGTGTGTGTGTGTGAGTGAGTCAGCAGTCACTCGACATTTATCCAAACACTCTGCTCACCTGTGACGGATTCTGTCATCCCAGAGTCTCACACACTCACTTTGGCAAATACTATCAGCAGAGATACATGTAAGTAAGTAAGTGTGTGTGTGTGAGTGTGTGAGTGTGTGTGTGTGTGTGTGAGTGTGTGTGTGTGTGAGTGTGAGTGTGTGTGTGAGTGTGTGTGAGTGTGTGTGTGTGTGTGTGTGTATGTGTGCTCTAAGCAAACACAGGCTTATTTGAGCAGCTGAACATGACGGCAGATGAGTGTGAAGCCCCTCCAGCATCATTAAAGTCCACTCAGGTGGGTGTTTCCTCTGCACACTGACAACTGAGCTGTTTGGAAAAACATGTTTGTGCACGTTCAGCACAGCTCGACCCCCCAGGAAACCTCCTCCTAATTACAACAATGGCGTCCGCCAGGCGACGCCGTCGGGCCCCCACAGACTCTTATTGTGAAAGAGACGTCTAAATCAGAAGCTAAACGACTTGTTTCACCGTCACAATCTGATCCATTCAATCCCAAAACATTTGGAGAGTCTGGAAGAGCTGCACGACTAAATAAGTTCATCCCCATTCAAGTTAGCACAGAGCTAACAGGAAGTTAGCACCGGGCAAACAGGAAGTCAGCACAGGGCTAACAGGAAGTCAGCACAGGGCTAACAGGAAGTCAGCACAGGGCTAACAGGTAGTTAGCACTGGGCAAGCAGGAAGTTAGCACAGTTCCCGGCAAACGGGAAGTTAGCAGTGGGCTAACAGGAAGTTAGCCAGCTTGGCAGGCCAACTCATTAGTCCTCCAGGCTCTCTGGGCCCAACAATGAGAAGATCCTGGTACTTTTACACCAGGAAGTGGAACTTTTCTGTCTTCCTGCTCCTCTTCCAGAGGGACGATCGCTGAGTCCAGGTCTCTGAAGACGACCACGGTTTAATTACATGTCTCCATGGCGACCAGCTTTACTTCATCACTACAGCGTGTTTGGCGTTCGTCATCATTCTGTTAACAATCCTCACTCACTCAACACGTTTCCTCAGTGTTCTTCTGCTGGGTGGAGGAGGCTTCAGGCATCAAGGGAATAAAATGCTGCTCGAGATAAAGAGCTCTTACTTTGTGCATCTCAGACTGTATTTTCAGCTGATATCTCTTCTCTAACTCCGCTACGCTCCTTTAAGAGACTCTTATTTTGACAGGGCCTGTATCCTCATTGAATAAAGAATAAAAAAATAGAAAACGGTATCTCTGTCCTGAATCTCTTCATCTCCTCTCAGCGTCACCCCCTCCAGTCTGCCTAATTACCCTCTAATTAACATTAATTGCTGTAATTGGAGGCTTTCATGTCAATTAAGTGGATATTCATCTCCTATTAACCAATTAGCCAATCAGAGGTCGTTACTGTCGCCCTGTAATGACACTGAGCACCAATCACGCCAACGAGACGCCCAAATGGCGCGATCCCTGCTAACGAGACAACGAGCAGAGTGAGAGTGGCTCTGCTCGTTAGGCCCAGCAGTAATCTGTTACTGTGACAGGCTGCAGCGTCACCGGGTTAACCGCTAAGTCACCAAAATAAAATACACTTCTGACAGTCAGTGAACTCATAATGTAATCAGATGATTCTATTTGGACACAGTTCACGTACAGCAGCTGGTATTTAGCCTTTAAACACCTGTGGAGTCTTTTGGTCCATATCAAACAAGTTTTATGGAGGAAATCAAGACTAGAAGCAGCCGTTATATCACCAGACTCCATTGACAAAAACAGCACGCAGGAGTTGCTGGTCTACCAATGCCTGGATCTGTTACTTTGTGAGTGTTGTTGTGTGACTTTAGTATTTTAAAGGGTTAGTTTGGATCCACACAGTATTTGTGTGACACACAACAACACACTGACTGATGGAGGCAGCAGCAGAGCAGCAGCTCCTGTGTCCTGTTCTCTAAAATCCCTGTTTTAGTGAATGTAGTCTGGTGTGTGTGCTGTTTGTGGTTAAACCAAAAGGATCTTCCAGGTCTCTCTCTGTAGGGGTAAAAATACAGCTGTAACTGAGATATTATTCATCCAGAAAAAACTAAAGGAAAATCTATTTAAAGGGCCGTTCTGGTGTTTTAACGTCAGATGTCAGACTGATTACACATCAACATCCGTTTCACCACATTTCTGAGAGAATCGACCTTCAGAGACGTGAAAACCCTTAAAAACCTGCTGCAGACAGACGGCCTCAACACAAACCTTCTCTCAGCTGCCCATTCTCAAATCACAAACTGCCACAGAGTCCTTGAACGCATCATTGAGGAGAGTTTTAAACTGTGTGTGTGTGTGTGTGTGTGTGTGTGTGCCCTTCACTGTTGACCTGAAGCTTTACTGCTGTTTACTGAGCCGTGTAATGACAGAGAGCAGCTCTGACCTCCATCACTGCTCGCTCTCCTCCTCTTCCTCACACTCAGACACAAACATGAAAATGATGCCGCTTAACAGCAAAATGAACGACAACAGAAATAAATTAAAGTAAATAAAATAGAAAATAAAATAATATAAATGTTATAAAAAAAAATTATATTTCAAATTTGAAAAAGAAAAAATAAGATCTGAATGATAATAAATCAAAAAAGATAAATAATAATGTGACTAAAACCTTTATAAATTCTTTTAAT
>NC_092022.1:26910000-26927500 GCF_042242105.1 Pempheris klunzingeri | reverse complement strand
AAAGTGTCCAGAAACATGTTTTATCTGTTTGTTTCTCTACGTTTGGTTTGTTTTCGTAGTTCTTTTCTAATTTCAGTCAGTTTATCGGTGATTGTGGTTCAGCTTGTGCTCACGGTCGCTGACAATACAGGAAATGACATCATCAAAGAGTTTAATGAAAACATTCATGAGGAAAAGCAGCGAGAGAAGAAGAAGAAGCTCAAACTGTCGATCATCAGCCACAGACAAACACAAACGTGAGTCTGAGCCTTTAATTGATCCTCAGTTCTTTATTATTGGGGTTAATGTGTTCAACTGACTTCTGATTGATTTTTTGGTTGTAAGGCCACAACGTGACACTGAAATCATTCCCACGTCACTTAGTGTGTGTGTGTGTGTGTGTGTGTGTGTGTGTGTGTGTGTGTGTGTTATCTCTGTGTGGTTTGGTGGTTTTCCGCTGACAGTAACACAGCCTGAGGCCTGAGTGTAACACATTTGTCTTGATTTCTAAGACAGTTACTCTGTGTGTGTGTGTGTGTGTGTGTGTGTGTGTGTGTGTGTGTGTGTGGTATCTTTTACCCATAAGTCACTGCAGCCGGGGGACAGTAAACACAGTGAAACACAGTGGACACTCTGTCTGTCTCTGTCTCATTCAGACATTCACAGATGAATACATCCATTGTAAAACACACACACACACACACACACACACACACACACACACACACACACACACACACACACACACACACACACACACACACACACACAGGGAGTCTTGTCTCTTCTCTGACCTCATTATCAGCTCTTTTTTTTAAAGAAACAGTGACGCTGTATCTCCTCTCTGCCAGACTTCATTTAAAAAACAGCCGATTCTGCAGTTTTCATTCTCACAGTTTCACATTCACACACTTCGCTCCCTGCACTGATGCGCACAGTTTAAATTGCGCAGACAAATTCATCTGCTTTAAAAACCCACTGGATGTTAGCGTGAACGAATCACACATGAAACACGTGTCGTGTTTTTGTCTCGTGTGAAATTCTAATAACCGTGTGCTGTTTAGTGAGTTTCCCCTGAGGTTCATGTGAGTGACGCTGTGAATTCACATCTAAGCTGCGTTTGGATCATTTCACGTGTCAAGTTTTAGATCTGATGACGTTAAAAGATGAATTTCACGTGTGTTTCCTGTAAACTCCCTTCGCACCGTCCCGTTTCCCAGCCGGCAGCTCTGATTGGCTGCCGGAGCCTTCAGGTGAGAGTGTGTGTGAGTGTTTATGTAACACTGCAGAGAAACAGTGTGCAGGACCGATCTCCCTCTGTGACGCCGTGACTGCACGGCCAAAAGTCTGTGGACACGTCAGCTGGAGATCTGAGCCCCTAAAGGTCCAAACCACCAATTAGATGTTCATCTGGGACATCATTCTCTGAAGAGACGTCAGAGACATCAGAGACAAGCAGCTGTTTACTGACATCCACCCAAAAATACCTAAATATGAACATTAATCTGTGTGTGTGTGTGTGTGTGTGTGTGTGTGTGTGTGTGTGTGTGTGTGTGTGTGTGTGTCATCAGCTGCACAGGAAGTAACAGTTGTTGAACTCAGCTCTGCTTCCTCTCAGTGGTACAATAAGAGTTTTACCATGGGACAGGACACACACACACACACACACACACACACACACACACACACACACACACACACACACACACACACACAGAAACACAGTGTGTATCGTGGCGCCAGCTGAGCAATATTCACATTCACAACTTCCTGTCTGCAGATGTTAAAACAACAGCATTCATATTCCACACACACACACACACACACACACACCCTTGTAAAAAAACTGCAGTGCCTCAAGATAAACTGATTTACTGTACTGTGTGTGTGTGTGTGTGTGTGTGTGTGTGTGTGTGCTCCCCATGTTAAAACGGTGACTGTAGAGTATATTTTTGTATTTTAATCATCAAAAAGGCATCAGAACTGATTTAAAGCCAATAATAAACCTTTCCTTGTTTTCTCCACCTATTAAAAAGACTCAATGCAGAACTTCCTTTGGAAATCTGATGATTCAACATTTCTTGAACAGTCTTTCCTTTCTGCAGCCGTTATTTTCTATGTCCATAAAATCCAAGTCAGAATTTCTATTCGAAAGCTGCTTATTTCATTCAGCACGTCTTTCTCATGTACAGTCTGTGTCTGTAGTGTCTATACTTTACCTGTCTGTCGCTCAGCAGATAAATAAACTGATGGTCTGGACTGAACACCATGTCTCTCAGGATCGGCTTCCCTTCCACAACCGTCACCGTCTCATACAGCAAAGCATTCTGGGCCGGCGGTGTGATCCCATCCACACGGATCTGAAACACACAAGGGGAACAACACGTTAGCTTGATGCTAAAAGTGCCATTTAACACAACATGTGCTAACGAGCTGGAGGATCACACAGAAAGCAGAAAGAAACAGTGGGAGGCGGAGACGTCAACACACAAGACTTCCATTCCAAATATAAACATTTAGTTTCTTGATTGATTCCTGTAGAAAACAAACTCCAGAACATGAAACCTAAGACATTTTGACGAAGGGTTTGGTGTTTTGGAAAATTCGGCTTGTGCAATACTGACTTATTGTGTAAACTTACACATGATCCACTAGATCCACTAGATCCAAAGCTTCTTATGACCTTTAGGAACCACCGTTTGATGGCAGGACACTTAAAGGGAGCTTTGGAGCTGTGATCTCTTGGAGAAGCTCGGTTCTCATCTCGTTTTCAAAGCCAAAGCACACACAAGACTTCCATTCTGAATCCAGTCGTTTAGTTTCTCTCTCGCTCTCTAACAAAAACACACATCAGAAAACAAACCCAGACTCGTTTCTGCAAAACGTTTCGGTGTTTTGAAAAATTCGGCCTCAGTGGTGACGACCAATCAGGTGTCATGTTTCAAAGAAAAGCTAAACTTTCTCCCAGTGAAACCAGCAACAATCCAAACAAATGGAAGCTGGTAGACGACAAGCCCGTAACCACGGTAACCGCACACATCAAAGCTCTGTGCAGCGTCGCAGCGCTCAGAAAAAAAAAAGTGAGTTTCATCGCTCACTTTTCATCTGGTTGATTAAAGGAAAACATGAAGTGAGAACTGTGAGGAAGCAACACACACAACTCTCTTTGGTGTTTGTCCCACAAAGATCTCAAAGGACAAAGTTATGGACGAATAAATCACCAACAATCAGCTGGATTCATCCTCTGAGGACCACGAACGGCCACCAGAAAGAGGAGATGTCTCACTCTGAACAAAAAATGTGGGACTGTTTCTGATCGTCATGAAAACAGACTCCATTTTAGAGACACAAGGATTAGATTTAGAGTGGAGAGGAGGGACGCTGGTGATGATGGTGATGATGATGATGGTGATGATGATGATGGTGATGATGATGATGGTGAAGAACATGTATCTGTGAAGGTGTAAACACAGCGGAGGGGAGAAGAGCAGCCTGAAAAATGTGGAACGACTAAAATAAGATTCCCCAAATCTCCCCAATATCCCCCCTCCCCCCATCCACACCCCCACCCCCCCACATCTGACCCAGAAAAACACCACAGAGGAAGAGGGGGGCAGAGGGGGGTTCAGGGGAGGGAGAGAGGAAGGGGGGAGATGGAGATGGAAGAGAAAGCATGAGGACAGAAGGGAGGGAGGAAATGAGAGATGAAGGAAAGGAGAGAGGAAGTGGGACCAAAAAAAAGCAGATAGAGGTAAGGAAAGGTAGCAAGGAGAGGAGGTAGGAGGGAAGGAAATGAATTAAGTAGACAAGAAAGAAAGAAAGAACAAAGAATGAAAGGAAGGAAAGGGGTGAAGATAAAGAAAGGATAGAAGACAAGGAAAGGAAGGAAGAAGCATGGAGGGATGGAGGAGTAAAAGAAAAGGAAGAGAGGAAAGAAGGAAGGAGGAAGGAAGGAAGGTAGTGAGTAAAAGAAGGAAGGACATAAAGAAAAAACAAAGAAAGAAAAGATGAAGAAAGTGTGTGTGTGTGTGTGTGTGTGTGTGTGTGTGTGTGTGTGTGTGTGTGTAGCTCGTCAGCTCTAATTAAGTCGGGCTTCTTAACGAGCAGACAGCTAATTAACACACACACACACACACACACACACACACACACACACACACGGTGATGAGGCAGGAGGTCTGACTCACAACAGAACCCACAGTTACACAATCCTGTTTCACGGAGACACACACACACACACTCTCACACACACACACACACACACACACACGGCAGCAGAGTGAGGGAGGAGACGGTAAAGTAGGACACTGCAGCAGACAGCGAAGGCAACACGCTGATACAAGTTTCACAGAAATCTGAGCTGTGAGCGTATTTAAAGGTTTAATCCGTCAGTTTTCTGCGGTGAGAGATAAACTGGACCAGATCACATGACCAGAATCAACAGAAACACCAAACTCTGTGTACAAATGTGTCACTTTTATTTCCTGACATGTTTTTTTTGAGCTGGTTCACAACAGTGACACAAAATTACCAAATTTCAAAAGGGAGTTTGGTTTCCCGTTGCCTCCAGTCTTTGTGCTAAGCTAGGCTAACCTGTCCTGGTCCCACCTCAGTACTGATGACACAGAACTGATGTCCATCTGATCTAAGAGGACAGAGAACCTCTTCCTCAAACGCTGGAGTATTCCTAAAATATAATCTAAAATAGTTTACATTATTTCTTTTAGGTGTCCTCAAAGCTCGCTCAGCCAAAAGACTTCCATTCAAAATCAGCCAATTTTGTCTCTTTTTTCACTCAGTGGCAAAAACACAACCAACAAAAATAAAACCAGACACATTTTATATAAAGACTTGGTGCTTTGCAAAATTCGGCTTGTATGGTGAAGACCAATCATGTTTTATATTTACATACAAGTTTACATCTAGATGAGCCATCTGTAGGTTTAAGCTGAAGCAGAGACCTTTGTTAACGTTAGTAAGACATGAAGATTCATTGTCTGTAAACCATTGGAGGAAACAAGAGAAGAAGAACGGAGCTGAAAATAGAGACAGTAGAAGAAGAACGGGGTGACAGAGTGACACAGCGATACAGGAAGTGACCTCTGACCTCTGACTCCCAGCTGGGCTTCGACCCGTCAACACCTGCTTTGTTCACTACGCGGCCTGAGGACACACACACACACACACACACACACACACTCTCTTGCCGACATGTGACCTTTAACCTTTAACCTCTGACTCTGGGACAATCTGTCCACCTCTGTCTTTGTGTGAGTGTGAGTGTGTGAGTGTGAGTGTGAGTGAGTGTGAGTGTGTGTGTGTGTGTGTGTGTGTGTGTGTGTGTGTGTGTGTGTGTGTGTGTGTGTGTGTGTGTGTGTGTGTGTGTGTGTGTGTGTGCTGACAGACACACTCTCCCTGTCAGATCAAAGCTTCATTAACAAACAGGATCATGTGGCTCACTCCACAGCCACCAAACTCCATTGACAAAACCACTAATTTTACCTTTTACCTATTCTCAGTGTGTGACAGCATCATGGAAAGGATCCCTACAGAGAAAGGATCCCTACAGAGAGAGACCTGGAAGATCCTTTTGGTTTAACCACAAACAGCACACACACCAGACTACATTCACTAAAACAGGGATTTTAGAGAACAGGACACAGGAGCTGCTGCTCTGCTGCTGCCTCCATCAGGTAGTTTGTTGGTGTCATGATGTGACTTGGGTGTTTTAAAGGGTTCATTTGGATCCAACATGATTATTGTCCAACGTACAATAACAAGATCCAATTCTAGCGATCACGGCAGCAGTAAACCACAAATTTCCACATTTTACAAGATAAAATTCCCGTTTTTGTCAATGGAGTCTGGTGTGTTTGAAGAAATCTATATCACAGCTATTAGTAGTTAAACATAAAGGACCTCACAGGTTTATCTCTGTAGGCTCCAATAGCACCCAATCACAGTAACAGCTGAGGGTGATGAAGATGAAGATGAGTCAGACTCAACAAATGTTTAAAAATATTTAAGATTTATTGTTGATTCTCATTAAAATGTGATCACATGACCGCCTGAGCCAAAAATCTCCGCTGGAAGTTTATTTTGAAATGTCCTGCTCTTCTCCTCTGTTCTGATCAGTGTGCAGCTGCTCTGATCAGACATCCTGCAGCTTATTGATCTGGAGATCAGCGTGATCAGTTTCCAGTTGAACTACAGATCTGACTGCATTTAATCACAGACCAATAGATCAGGCCATTGATTCATTCATTCAATCCGCCTTATGTCAAAGTTTTATTGATTATCTGACAGTAAATGTTTCTAGGTTCCCACCAGCATCAACAATGTGTGTGTGTGTGTGTGTGTGTGTGTGTGTGTGTGTGTGTGTGTCAGACTGAGAGTGGGAACATATAAATACAGGAAAAGCACAAAGAGGAAGCGAGCAAAGAGGAAGTGAACGCTGAGAGTCAGTAGCAGTAATTTACAACACACGCACGCACACACACACACACACACACACACACACACACACACACACACACACACACACCTACAAAATACCAGCGTGCCAAATTAATTTTTCTCTTTCTTGAAACATGTAAGTCAGAAGCTTCATGGGAAACTTGCTTGTTAATGCTTATGAGTGTTTTTCTTTTTCCCAGTCAGAACTTCCATTGTAAATCTGCTAATTTAAGTCTCACATATCTTCCTTCTGTTAAGAGCTCATTTAAAATAATAATAATATTTTGTATGGGAAAAGTGCTGATGTAACTCTTAAGTGTTTCTTTCTTTCTTTGTGTTGTTGAACTCGGGTTAAAAGTGTGTCTGTGCATCTCAGAAGTCTTTCTGCTGTAACACAGCTGGCCTCATTTATTTCACCAAAACAGTCAAGTCAAAGCCTCCATTCGAAATCTGCTGATTTAACATTTATAAGTCTTTCTGTTCTGTAGAGAGTTCACACTGTGTTTTCTGGATAAAAATAAAATCCAAGTCAGAGCTTCTATGTGAAATTATCTCATTTAATTCTTATAAATCTTTCTTCCGTGCAAAAGTTATTGTTTCTTTAAGACATCCAAGTCAGAACTCCCATTGGAAATCTGCTAATTTAACTCTCCCAAGTCTTTCTTCTGTGCAGAACTTATTTTGTGTCTTTAAAACATCCAAGTCAGAACTCCCTTTGGAAATCTGCTAATGTAACTCTCATAAGTCTTTCCTCTGTGTGGAGCTTATATTGTTTATTTAAAAAAAGAAAATCCAAGTCAGAACTTCCAGTGAAAATCTGCTAATTTAACTCTCATACGTCTGTCTTTTGTGCAGAGCTTCTTCCAAGAATCCAAGTCAGAACTCCCATTGGAAATCTGCTTATTTAACGCTCACAAGTTTCCCTCCCATACACAGCTCCATGTCACACTGTTTGTGATGACAGTCGGTGATTAGTTTCAGTTTGTGTTAAAGGGACTCGGTTACAAACTGAACTCCTGCAGTAGTTTATACATTTCAGAAAACCAATCACAGTTTTTCATTTCCACTGTTTATTCTGCTCAGCTGGTCAGCTATTGGTGGAGACCTGATATCACCACACACACACACACACACACACACAGGCCTGCAGCCAGCTGCCTGAAATTCCTCTGTAATGCAATACCTCTGAGTATTTGTGTGTGTGTGTGTGAGTGTGTGTGTGAGGTGGAGGGGGGGGGGGGTAAGCTGCAAGTTCATCTGAGATAAACCAACTCTATTACTGATAATAGAGACTGTGTGTGTGTGTGTGTGTGTGTGTGTGTGTGTGTGTGTGTGTGTGTCATAAAGGCTGATAATACCCATTCTGAGCACACACAAGCATCCACACCAACTATATGACCAATAACTCTGGTAACTGATCCTATTAGTCTCTGTAACACACACACACGCACACACACACACACACAGCTGCTAAGTACTATTATTACTCTGTTAACTGCAGCTCTACTATCTGTCAGTGACTATTACCAGAGCGAAACACACTGATTAACACTCTCTCATTCACTATGAGGCCAAAAGTGTGTGGACAGCTGAACATTCCTCCCTCGCCGTCTTTCTCTGAGCTGTAAACCCAGTTCAGAACCTCATCATTTAACCTCATCACCTCTTTGTCTTTAGAGGAAATAAAACTAAATGATCCAGTGCAGAACTTGCATTGGACATCCTCCCATTTAACGCTCACCAGCCTTTCCTCTAAAAAACACTTTTTGTCCTTAGTTTTCTTTATCAAAAAGCTAATGTCGAACTCCCATTAGAAATCTGCTGATTTAAGGCCCCTTCTATTGGTACACGTTTCTTCTATACAGATGTTTTCTCCTGAGGAGCTAAAACAATGCAGGAACTCACAAGAAGAAGAAAAAAAAAGCGATGTATAGTGAAGACACAACGTTCTGTGTATCTTGTTAATGATCTCACAACCCTCAAGATTTATCTCACGACCCCAGTGAGGGTGCTGACCTGCAGGATGGGTCTGAAATATCTTTGTATAAAGAAGCATAAGAGGCCCAGAACAAACAATGATAAACACACACAGACCAACTAAAGAACACGGAGCGTCCACATACTTTTGGCCATGCAGCACAACAGTCACCACTCGTAATGAGCCAGACTTTTTAGCGTACGTGTTATATTTTGGGAGAGACCTTAAAATGAGTGTTTTTTAAAGGGAGTCTTGTTCTGTCAGACACATTAGCGTCTGTTAACAGACTCATTCAGGCCTCATTCAATCTGTCTGCCTCTCTCTTTCATTCACATTATAACAGCCTGAAACTCAAACCCAGCCTGCACTTTCACTACAACACACACACACACACACACACACACACACCCAGCCTGTCTGTTAGCATGCTACGCTCAGGTTTCATCCAGCTGCTGCTGCTCCTCTCGGACTCTGCTCCCACTAATGTGAACAAATTTGAAAATTATGTTTTCCTCAAGTTCTCCTTTGATACTAAAGCAGCTCGACAATAGAGCGCTTCAGTCTGCCGCCCTGAGAGCAGCGAGCGTTTGAGCCGTGAAGGATCTGAGAGGAGAGGTCATCACCGTCGTTCTGTTTACACACGGACAATTCGACGTTCAAATGTCATTAAGACCAAGCGGAAACGATGCGACTGGACTTAAGCTGCACGTTTCATAGATCTTACTGCTGTGTGGAGTGTGTGTCTTTATCAAATAAATCCTAGTCAGAAGTTCCACTGCAAAATGTCTGTTTTAACTTTCATCCTGTGGGTCCTTCCTCCGTGGGAAGTAAAATCAAGCCAGAACTTCCATAGAGAGATTTAAGCCTCACAAGTCTTTCTTCTGTACAGATCTTATTTGCTCATTTACTTTATGAGAACATCCAAGTCTGAATTTCCATTGGATTTTCGTTGTTTACACCCTCATGTTGTTCATCTTTCATCTTTACAAAAAAAATTTATTAATGGAAAGAAAGAAATAAAAAAAAAAAAAACAAGTCAGAACTTCCATAGAAAGTTTGCTGATTTAAGTCTTTCATCTTTAAGGAGGCGATGTTCTTCTCGTGAAATGAAATCCAATTCAGAACTTCCATTGGAAATCTGTTGATTTAAATGAGAGTGGTTGAGAAATAAGAATTCCTTTGTGAGTTCAGTGACGGTCAGACAACAGCCAGGTGGCTCATCAGGTCAGGAGGGCCGACATGCAGCGGGCCCATCTTTACATCTCTGTTGTCATGACGACTGCATCAGGATAACGTAAGTTAGCGCGGTGAAAATTAAACAAACAACAAACACGTCGCCTCCTTTTTCTGATCAGACAAAGAGGAGGGTAGTGAGTGTGTGTGTGTGTGTGTGTGTGTGTGTGTGTGTGTGTGTGTGTGTGTGTGTGTGATGGAGGACCATCGTTTCCATTTAGCTCCTTCAGACAGACACTAAACATTGTTCAGTCAGCCATCATAGCCTGAGGGGGGAGGAGGAGGAGGAGGAAGGAGGAGGAAGGGCAGTGAAGGGTGAAACAGGCAGGGGGGAGGCAGTTAAGCTTATTAGTTCCCTCCCATCCCCCAATACACACACACACACACACACACACACACACACTACAGACAATACTGAGACCACCAACTGATGGTTTTAACCCCTCAGGCACACACACACACACACACACACACACACACACACACACACACACACACACACACACACACACACACACACACACACACACACACACACACACACACACACACAATAACTAACTAACTAAAAGTGACAGAGGAGGTGAAGGAGGTGAACTCAACAGGACACACACACACAATCTGTCTTTCAATTAATTTACTGATCAATGCGGTTAAAGGGCACTTCTGTATATTCTCTTTAGCGCCTGGGCTCTTATTTTGGTAGTAACTGTCCTTCCTGTTCATGCAGTTGTGAGCTGTATTCGTCACAAAACATACAAAGCAGGAAAAACACCTCATGAGTTTCTCTTCAGCGTGGGGGTCATGTTCTTTACATATCCAAAAATCCAAGTCAGAACTTCCATTGGAAATCTGCTGATTTAATGCCATTAAGTCTTTCATCTGCGCAAAGCTTTGTTCTTTATTTACCAAAAAAAGGCAGGAGTCAGAACCTCCTCTGGAAATCTGCTGATTTAACTCTCATAAATCTTTCTCCTGCAGGGCGCTTGTTTTCCTTATTTAGAGAGAACAAAATCCAAGTCAGAACCTCCTCTGGAAATCTGCTGATTGAACTCTCATAAAGCTTTTATTCTCTACCGAGCTCGACACATTGGAAACGGGGAAAGTGCTGATAAAGTTGCATAAAAAAAATTTATTGATGATCAAAACTGTTGTTGGTTAATCCACTGATTGCTTCAGCTCATAAACTGTTCAGTCAGAGCTGAACGAGGCCCTCCTTTAAGCCTGGATTATCATCACCATGGCAACCATTACATATGATACGACAGATAATGTATATCCATTTACACCCCCCCACCCCCACCCCCACCACCTCCCTGTTCTCAGATTGAGGGGTGGGTCGAGAGAGAGAGAGAGAGAGAGAGAGAGAGAATGAAGTGTGAAGAGTCTTCAGTCTCTTTGGGGAGCTGACAGATTTGCTCGTTCTTCCATCATCTCCTTGGCAACCGAATAATAATTAATCCACCTCAATGTGTGTGTGTGTGTGTGTGTGTGTGTGTGTGTGTGTGTGTGTGTGTGTGTGTGTGTGTGTGTGTGTATGAAGGCATCTCTGTGAATATGTGTGTGTGTGTGTGTGTGTGCTTTTTTGTGCAGTCTGTGGTGATGCAACAATATCCATCCTTCAATATGTAGGGCAGCTGTTAGCGAGGAGCGAGGGAGATGATGCAAAAGGGAAAAACGGGGGAGCCGAGGGGAGGGGAGGGGGGAGAGAGAGGAAGGGGGGAGTCAGAACAGGGGGAAGAGATCAGAGACAGAAATATGGAAACTTTTTTGCCTCAATTTTCTCACCTGAGAAGCAGAAACACCTGTTCTGTTGCGCTCTTCAAAGCCACCAGACTCCACTGACAAAATCACCTATTTTACCTCACAGACCACAGAGTGTTTGATGTTAACTCTTTAAAACACCAACTCACACACATTTACACCGAAGACAAGGAAACGCTTCATTTCTCAGTCACGCTGATGAATAACTCTATACTTGTGAGGACATCTAGTAAAAAAAAACAACACACGCACACTGTAGTAATATGAGCGGAGCACCACAGGGATCAATACTTGGCCCACTTCTATTCAATATATACACACACTCCTATTTCAGAGCTATAACAGCCACCATGCTTATAATGACCCATAAAACATTAATCTACACTGAGATGTTAGCTACTAGCTACTAGCTACTAGTTGTTGTATTCATGTTTAACTTACATGTTGAATGTACAGGGATGTTATTTATATACTGAATTTACAGTATATATCCAGTTTAAATGTATGTTCTCTTTGTTTTAAACTTTCTTTTACATTATTTGCTTCAATAAAAAAGAAACTTTGATTCAGAGCAGAGCAGATTTTCTTGTTCTTGTCTTGGACTAAGTCCAGCACAGCATCAGTCTTTTATCACCACACGTTTATCTCAAGGAACCAAAACCAGTGTGTGAAAACAGGCAGTGAAAGTTTCTGTACTTTATTTTGGCGGGGCATGTGTTATTGTTGTTATGCAACAGACGGACGGACGAAGAGCAGAGCAGCTCTCAGCAGTAAATATCTTTGACATGAGGTATCCACACTCAGCTGAGGACGGCCTGAGAGCCTGTGTACAGTACTACAGTACTACTGCTGTCACTACCTACAGTACTACAGTACTACTGCTGTCACTACCTACAGTACTACAGTACTACTGCTGTCCTGTGTGTACTTCTACTGAGCACACAGTACCACTAGTACTACAGTACTACTGCTCCCTATAAAGGTTACACTGTGTGCGTCACGTCTGCTGGAGCCTTCAAACCCCAGCAGAAGCTCCTGGTCTGTTTGTGAGGGACGACGGGTCTGTTAGAGGCTCCAGCATCAGTTTAAGGACCAAACCAGCTAAATCTGAGCAGGATCACTGATCAGCAGGAGGAAGGACGGAGCACAGAGCACCGAGGCCTGGTGGGGGTTTGGGGGTCAGCCTCGCTTTCACTCTGCCTCCAAGTACCATCTCCAACATGAGCACAAGAAAGAGTACAAACATTATTATTATACTGCAGGAACTATTTCCACCTTAAAAAATTAGACAGAGAGACAGAGAGACAGAGAGACAGACAGACAGACAGACAGACAGACAGACAGGGCTTCAGTGTGTTTAAAGTTTCAATGTCTTTGTGTCTCCACGACAAAAAGCAGAACACACAGGAATGTTACTGAAAACTAAACATCACATACTTAAAACATACTGTCTGTCTGTTTGTCTGCCTGCCTGCCTGTCTGTCTCTCCGTCTGTCTGCCTGTCTCTCTCGTCCCTCACAGCTCAGTGTGACCACGTTACACTTGTGTGTTTGCCTCCGTTCATCCAGCAGACAGAGCCTCTGCTCGTCCATTCATCCATTCATCCATTATTCAGAGCTCACTTCCAGCACAAAATAAAAGCACCGGTCTGCCACGACATGACGGAGGAGCACTAACCAGCCACAGACGGGCGGTGGGTGCTTTAACCAAGCTTCGGTGTGTGTGTGAGCCTCCGTACACACACGCGGTCAACTGGATGATAGCAGCTGAACGACGTCTCCCTCAGGTCGACACGCTCGTCTGCTTCCTGTCATTCAAATCAAACGTCCCTCTGTGATCGCCACTAACTCTTTAACTTATTTAACCAACAGCTAATTCAGCACACGTTTAATGGAGACACTTTATAGGCCATGATCACCTTGAAAATGGGGGCAGGTGTTAGATGGTTAAATATTTCCTCTGTGATTAATTTCATGAATATTTTAAGTATGACTCCAGTTTTTTTAAACCTGGGACCCACTTGTATATTTTGGTGTCTAAGACCAGACTACATTCACAAAAACAGGGATTTTAGCTCTGAGAACACAGGAATTGATGGTCTACCGCTGCCTCCTCCAGTTAGTCTGTTTGTGTGATTATCTGTTATGCAAATATTTTGTTGGATCCAAACGGACCCTTTAAACGGCCAAAAGTCACACAATCACACAAACACACTGACTGATGGAGGCAGCAGCAGAGCAGCAGCTCCTGTGTCCTGTTCTCTAAAATCCCTGTTTTAGTGAATGTAGTCTGGTGTGTGTGCAGAGAGCGATAGAACGGCTGTTTGTGGTTAAACCAAAAGGATCTTTAAAAACCTTCTTTATAAAAACCAGATGGTGGAAGTGACACAAACTAAGTTTCTGATAAAGAAAAGTAAACTGAACTGAAGTGGACACACACACACACACACAGTCAGAGTGTGTGGACAGCAGCAAACACTGTGTCCATGTGAACAAGCAGACGATTACTGCTGAGCAAATACAGACTGAGTGAGGTCAGACCACACACACACACACACACACACACACACACACAGACACAGTGGTGGGTATATCAGCAGATATATACAGCAGCAGGTGGAGAGTAACAAACTGATTGGCAGCGCTAAGGTGTGTGTGTGTGTGTGTGTGTGTGTGTGTGTGCTTGGATAGTATTGGAATTACAACCATCCAAGTGGACGTCCAGCAGCCATCATCAGTCTTAGTAGAAGAAATAAGAACCTATATTATATTACACAAACAGATATATTCCAACAATGATATGATATGAAACTGTATATATATGAAACAAGAGATGAGGTGATGGTGAAGACTTGTGTTTGGAGCCTATCGGAGATAAAAACATGCCGAATTAGCCGTCAGCAGCTCCACTGCTCGGTGTGCCGGCTGGTGCACAGACAGCTGCCACTGCATCACTGCATCACTGTGACACTGAAGAACAGTTAGAAACAGGACGGCTCTCAGGCAGGTTCTGCAGTCAGAAGAAGCTTCTCTTCCTCTGACTTCTGTGGGCCTTGTGGACCTTTACTGTGAATGGAGCTGAGAGGTAATGACACACTGAATCATTTTGTTTTAATGTCTGCTCCTCCCATGAAAAACAAGCGGAGCAACAAAAAGCAGCGTGAGCAGAAACACTTGAAGAACCCAGCAGTGAAGACAATAAAGGCTTCACTGCGTCTGAGCCACAGACTGAACGGATTAGTTTCACACTGACTGTCAGAATAAAAATGATTGAATCAGACTGTTTGGACACAGACGTCTTTATCTCATCTCATCACGTTACTTCTGACTGAATGATGCTTTCAGATTAGATTTACTGCTCAGGTTCTGCTTTCCTTCAGCATCAGTCAGTCTGACCTCCGCTAACAGAGCAGTTAGCAGCTATTGGTTAGCGGCTACCTTTAGCAATGCTGCTTCGGGACTTAGCTTAACTGTCTCTTGCTGCTAGCATTAGAGAGACTCACCGCTAACTGGCTAACATCGTAACAGGAAGCACAACAGCTAGATGGCTAACAATGATGTAACTCTGTGTTTCAGACTAGCTAACAGCAGTTAGCATGTATGGTTAGCTTTCCAAATGCTGTGTCAACAATTAGCTTCAACTGTCTCTCTACAAATGTAAGCATTAGAAAGACTGCTAACTGGCTAACATCGTAACAGGAAAGTGGTAGCTACTTTAAAGCTAACACTGTTAGCATAACAATGCTGCAAATGATTTCTTCTAATTTAATTAAAACACTACAGGTGTAGTTACAGCTAACAGGCTAACCATTAACAAGCATCTCTTTATAAATATCAACATTAAAAACACTACTATGTCTTTACTAGCATCAGCTAGCTAGTCAACAGGCTAACAATGCTGTGACTGTGTTTCAGACTAGCTAATCCAGCAGTAAGCAGTTAGCGTGTATGGTTAGCTTTAGAAACGCTGAGTCAAGAATTTGCTTCAACTGTACAGAAATAGTTGGCAAATGATCCCCTATAAAACATTACAGGTATACTTACAGCTAACAGGCTAACGGTACAATAACTCTCTATACCTGCTGGCATTAGAAGGAATTAGCTAAAACTCTTCGATAACAAACACTGAAGCTAACAGGCTAACAGAGCTATAGGTGTCTTAATATGTATTATTATGGGAACGAGCCAGTCTCACTTAAAGCCTAAAGCTATGTCTTTGTTAGCATCAGAAGTTCCAGCTAGCAGGCTAACAATGCTGCGTTTCAGGCTAGCTAACACAGCAATTAGCTGCTACGGCGGCTAACGGCAGACTGAGATCATTATGATGGAGACTTTGCAGAAGTTCATTAGCTTTTCTCTGACTCACCGATTAGCTCATGGACTTCACCGCCGGTTATAATTACAGAGAGAGAGAGAACATTAATAAATGTTATTAGCGGACACTTCAATTATTTCTTTCTTTTAAACGATTGTTCTTGTAATTGATGATCAGCTTTTTGATGTGACAGATCAGATGCTGAGCTCGTTAATACACATCCAGGTGAGGCGGCAAAGAGCTAATTAATTTCTGTAGGAAATAATTGTCGCTCATTTTTTCTGTGTGATGAAACAGGAGGCAATACCACACACACACACACACACACACACACACACACTCACACTGACACACACACACACACACACACACACACACACACTCTGAAGTGGGTCGGGAGCTTCTGACTGTGATGCCGGAGGAAACATTAATTACAGGACAGACTGTTAACGAGCCGAGCGCCATGTTGGAGGAGAGACTGAAAAATAGTCCGTCCACACACACACACACACACACACACACACACACACAGACACACTAATCTAATCACACTGATCGTGAACTGTGAGGGACGAGTTCCGATTATTGATCATTTGGTAACCGTGATTTTCCCTGACAGACAGAAAGTGGAGAAGACTGAAACACACCTGTGACGTGTTGTGACGTGTTGAGACGTGTTGAGACGTGTTGAGACGTGTTGTGACGTGTTGAGACGTGTTGAGACGTGTTGAGACGTGTTGAGACGTGTTGTGGCGTGTTGAGACGTGTTGAGACGTGTTGAGACGTGTTGTGACGTGTTGAGACGTGTTGTGACGTGTTGAGACGTGTTGTGACGTGTTGAGACGTGTTGTGACGTGTTGAGACGTGTTGAGACGTGTTGTGACGTGTTGTGACG
Organism: Pempheris klunzingeri; assembly: GCF_042242105.1. Classification (NCBI taxonomy): domain Eukaryota; kingdom Metazoa; phylum Chordata; class Actinopteri; order Acropomatiformes; family Pempheridae; genus Pempheris; species Pempheris klunzingeri. The sequence continues at coordinate 26,910,881 of NC_092022.1, read as the reverse complement.
TGTTGAGACGTGTTGAGACGTGTTGTGACGTGTTGTGACGTGTTGAGACGTGTTGTGACGTGTTGAGACGTGTTGTGACGTGTTGAGACGTGTTGTGACGTGTTGAGACGTGTTGTGACGTGTTGAGACGTGTTGTGACGTGTTGAGACGTGTTGTGACGTGTTGTGACGTGTTGAGACGTGTTGAGACGTGTTGTGACGTGTTGAGACGTGTTGTGACGTGTTGTGACGTGTTGAGACGTGTTGAGACGTGTTGTGACGTGTTGTGACGTGTTGAGACGTGTTGAGACGTGTTGTGACGTGTTGTGACGTGTTGAGACGTGTTGAGACGTGTTGTGACGTGTTGAGACGTGTTGTGACGTGTTGAGACGTGTTGAGACGTGTTGTGGCGTGTTGAGACGTGTTGAGACGTGTTGAGACGTGTTGAGACGTGTTGTGACGTGTTGTGACGTGTTGAGACGTGTTGAGACGTGTTGAGACGTGTTGAGACGTGTTGTGACGTGTTGTGACGTGTTGAGACGTGTTGAGACGTGTTGAGACGTGTTGAGACGTGTTGTGACGTGTTGAGACGTGTTGAGACGTGTTGTGGCGTGTTGTGACGTGTTGTGACGTGTTGAGACGTGTTGAGGCGTGTTGAGGCGTGTTGTGACGTGTTGTGACGTGTTGTGACGTGTTGTGACGTGTTGAGGCGTGTTGAGGCGTGTTGAGGCGTGTTGAGACGTGTTGTGACGTGTTGTGACGTGTTGAGACGTGTTGAGGCGTGTTGAGGCGTGTTGAGACGTGTTGTGACGTGTTGAGACGTGTTGTGACGTGTTGTGACGTGTTGAGACGTGTTGAGACGTGTTGAGACGTGTTGTGACGTGTTGAGACGTGTTGTGACGT
>NC_092022.1:26870000-26905000 GCF_042242105.1 Pempheris klunzingeri | reverse complement strand
TGCTAACCTGCTAACATGAACAAATGCTACAGTTGTGTTAATTTTCTGTACACTTATTGGCATAAGAACACTTTATTAAGAGACACGGCTAAACAGGTTAGCTCTCTTTAGCTACAGCATTAGCATTAAAAATCTCTTTTAATAACATTGCAAAGAATAGCAGCTAACGAGCCAACAGAATAACAACTCTATCTTAGCCAGTTAGCTAAAACTATTTCTTACATTGTTCAGCAATAACAAACGTTGCAGCAAACACGCTAACAGAGCTGTAGCTGTCTTAACATGTATTATAATTATTAGAGTGAGCCATTAACAAGTCGTTACACAAGCCTGACATCATACAAACTAACATTAGAAAGACTATGTCTTTACTCTGGCTAGCATCAGAAGGAGCTACAGCTAACAGGCTAACAAAGCTTTAACTCTGTCTTGATATGTTATAGCCTTAGAAAGAGTTAATTGGCTAATTATGCTACATTAGAAAGAGTTAAATAGCAGTAATACAATTATCTCTATCTATGTCCGTCAGTATAACAAAAGATGAGCAGCCACTTACAGATGCTAACTATATATGGGGGTTAGCATTAGCACTGACTCATCTTCATATAAAAGTGTTTGGTCAGAGGATCTTTGTGTGAGGAAACAAAACTACAAGAACGGAAAAACTGTTCATGTCTAGTTATATAACTAACTGTATAAGTCTGCAGAGCATCAGCAGGTTCTAACTTCATCACAGGAGCTGATCCCACATCTGTTTTTAACTGAAACATCTGGAACCAGTCACTCTCACACACACACTCAGTTATTACTGTAAGTTGGCGTTTTAACACCTCATTGATTTCTGCCGAACGCCGCCCTCCTCCATTTCAACACACACACACGCACGCACGCACGCACACACACACACACACACACACACACACACACACACACACACACACACACACACACACACACTCTCTTCCGCCTCTCAGTCGCCTCTCCGGTTCAATTACACCTTTATGGAAACAAAATCATATTCTGGATAAAGTTAACACACACACACACACACACAGGAATACAGAATACATAAACAAGCAAACAAATGCATGTAAGCACGAAAACACATCCTGAGGCGAATCAATAACCACACACACACACACACACACACACTCACACACACACACACACACACACACTCACACACACACACACACCAGCCTCTCAGTCACCCGTGCAGAACAATGCCAGACAGAACCATCAACCCATTTTAACTCGGAGCCCCCGGCACTGTGGCTCTCACACACACACACACACACACACACACACACACACACACACACACACACACACACACACACACACACACACACACACACACACACACACACACACACACACACACAGGGTATTTATGGGCGGCTGGTTGGCCCCTAACAGCAGCAGCTTGTCCAGGAGGACACATAAATCTACATGCAGGCTTCAGACTCGGCCTGTTCTCCCTGATCCATTTAGAGCCTATTACAGGGAGGGAGGGGGTTGTTATGGGAGGGGTGTGGAGTGTGTATGTGTGTGTGTGTGTGTGTGTGTGTGTGTGTGTGTGTGTGTGTGTGTGGGGGGGGGTTTCCAAACAATTGTTACGTCCTGTCAGACTGTGATCTCCTGTCTGTCACCCAGAACCCAGAACAAACCAACGAAGCAGAACTACTGATGATCAGAGATAAACAGTGTGTGAGGTGTGTAGGTGTGTGTGTGTGTGTGTGTGTGTGTGTGTGTGTGTGTGTGTGGGAGGGGGGGGGGCAGGTGCGTGCAGGTATCACACATCACACTACTTCTTCTCTGAGTCATAACTCTGTCATGTCTGAACACACAGACATGATACACACAGTGTTGGATTCAGACCAACTTACACTTCCTGAGGACATAATTACATCTGATGTCCACTGTGAACAAACTCCACAGCAAAGAGACGCTCATTATACCTGCAGAACCTGCCTCAGAATCATCAGGTTTTTTAGTTTTTTAAGTAATCAGGATACAGATGTCTGTGAGTCCATGGGTGCACTGCAAACAGGAACAACTCACAGCTAATTCTGCTACTGTATTTTTAGATTCAGTATGACTTACACTTCCTGGGGACATCATTATCGCTCCAAAAACTCCCTTAGAAATCACAGAAAAAAGATGCTCATTATATCTGCAGAACCTGCCTGAGAATCATCATGTTTTTCAGTTTTCTCCAGTATCAAAGAGATGCAGTAATAAGTGTGTGTACATCCATGGCTACACTACACACAGAAGCTGCTAACGGCGAGTTCGGCCGACTTCTCTTCACTAGTTTTTATCTTTAACTGGCTCCACTACTGTAACACTGCCTTCACAAGTCTGGAAAAGTAGACGATCAGACAGCTGTCCAAGGCTCAGATCTCTGCACTGGCTTCCTGTGAGTGGAAGGTCTGATTGTATCATCCAGACCTCTCAGGTGGTCTGACCCAGACCAGGATAAACACATCAGAGCCAAGAGTACACCGACGTACGTAGACACGGTCATTTTTTATTACTCCTTCTGTCTTAGAAGAGGATCTGAAAGTCTTCTGGAGTCACGCTGACTGCACAGCTGCTTAAAACTAGCCACCACACACGGGGAGTAAATAAACCCACAGTATAAATGTCCACTTCTTCCCTAAACTACAGTATGTGTGTGTTTATTTTGCTTGCAGTTGTTTATTTGCACGAGGAAAGAGGCCGGCGGCCGCTACCGCACGTGCTCAGTAGCACACAGGTTCACAGAGATCACCACGACTGTGAAGGAAGGAGGAAAACCTGTGATGTCGCTGTGATGTCAGTGTGATGTCATCATTTTATTTATCGTTTTATGTATTTTTTGGTAAATGAACACTTCTCTGACGCTCCCCTCAGTCAGGTACCTGATTGGCTGATCCGCCTCTACCCAAATCTCCAAATCAGTGAGGGGGGGGCGCTGGTGGGAGAGACTTCGCTGTTGCCGCGGCAACCGCCAATCGTCTCTAATCTAATTTACAGCCAATCAAAACAAAAACACCAGCTGGTCCTTAACTCAGAGGAACAGAGAGCAAAAGTGTGTGAGCTCATGTCTCTAAGTGTGTGTGTGTGTGTGTGTGTGTGTGTGTTTTTGTAGGCTTGTTAACATACAGTAAATATACGTGTGTGTGTGTGTGTGTGTGTGTGTGCAACATGAGCCCAGGTGTGAAGCTTCCTCCTCCAATCACATACCAATCAACCTCAGCTGATAACTAACCACGAGAGATCGCTGCTCATTGGTTAATTGATGTGTGTGCGTGTGTGTATTGTTCTGGTGTTTAGTACATAGTGGGCACCACAAGTATTTAACTGACAAAGAGAGGCCGGTCTTCTGAGGACTGAAGATTACGACTTGGTTTAGAGGTTAAAGCTAGAATTAGGCTAAGGGTTAAGGTTAGGGTTCGGCACTTAGTTGTGACAGTTAGGGTAAGCGGTTGGGGAAGGTACCACGTCAGCGAGGGTCCCCACAAGTACAGAAGTACAAGGACAAGAGTGTATTTGCATGTGTACTACAGTAGTACTGCAGTATAAACAGTTCACATTGGTGAATTCACTCTTTGATTCCTTCTCACAATATTTAACCAATCAATGGCCTCGCCCTGCCGAGAGAGCGATTTGATTGGCCGGGAGCCCACAGCGATAATTACCCAGAGTTCAGTTCAATTTCTAATAAAGATCCACGGAGAAAAACAAAAACTCAGCGAGGCCGGACGGCGCCGGAGGGAACACCAGCGTCTCTGTTGATTCTGGTTTCTTGTTTCTGTTGCACCAACTCTCCTTTGGTGCGTTCTTTATGTAAAAACAGAGTAACTCAACCTGCGAGCACACCGCAGGTTTATTCTTTTAAATCAAAGGAGAAAGAGGAAATGTAATGTCCAGACGCTGACTCATCCGATCACTCAGGGTCTCCGGCTTCGCTTCTATTCTGAGACGAACTCGGAGGGAGGGACGGCAGGTGGGCGGCACAGCGGGGGAGTCCAGCAACACATCAGCAGCCCGTTCACCTGGTCGCTAACCAGCAGGCCGACCGGACCGTCTCTCTCTGTAGGGATCCTTTCCATGATGCTGTCACACACTTAGAATAACACTCTGAGCCTGTCAGTGGATCAAACAAGCTCTTTTAGTGGTTCAACCACAAGTTTAACAGTTTCTGTGGGTCAATACGTCTGACTTTATTAAGTCAATCAATTATTCAGTCTCAGATGCAACTAAAATATGTTCTCTTATTTATTATGTTTTAGTGGAAACCAGCTTAAATAGTTTTTCCCCTTTTTTGGTTTGATAGAACAAATGTTATAGATAATAATAAGATAACTTCCTCCAGCCGGCTGAAAACTCGACGTATGGAGGGGCGGGGAGTTAATGCCGTTTATGTTCTGGAGGTTTCAGATGTTCTGCAGCAGTGTGGTTCAGCTGAAATAATCCTTAAATGGTGCTTTTGCAGGTGAAGGAACAAAGACAGAAGGGTTTAATGTTCTCTCCACAGGTGGGAGACACAGGTGCAGCCGTCTCCGTATGATATGAAAACCAGAGTTAATCAATAATCACGTCTTCATTGTGAAAAGCAGCTCCGAGCTTTGGTTTGACTCCAGATCTCCACTCTGCAGTAGAAGAGAGAAACAGGTGCAGGCGTCTCCTAATAATAATCGTCTATATGAATCTTAATCAACAGATTAATTTCCCTCTCTGACGGCGAGGATCCATTTCCCCGGTCGCTGCCGGAAAAAAGGGGTAAAAAAAAAGGAAAGAAAAGGCAGAAAATGATGTTTGGAAGAGGAGAGAAGCAGGTGCAGGCGGCTCGGTTACAAACAGACATTACTGTTAGGAGAATAAAAGCCTCAATTCCCCGTCGTCTCATTAGCCAATAATGGCTCCGTTCCCTCTGAATGCCACAGCTGATTGGCTGACTCATCTCCACTAATTCACTTTGTGCTAATGGAAAAGGAGGAAGAGGAGGAGGAGGAGGAGGAAGTGTTCTTTTCTAAAAGCGCAGGAAAAGAAAAGAACGAGCTCTCTCAGCCCGTCGGTTTGTGGAAGTCTGCAGAGAGAAGAAGATTTTATCATTTTTACTGTTTGACACAAAGAGACGTCGGCCGCATGCCAGCTGGAGGAGCAGAGGCAGCACGAGGAGAGCCAGCAGCGCATCGGCAGCCGTTACTATAGTAACAGCAAAAATCAAAGTAGTGCTGCGGCTGAACGACGAGTATTTTAGCCTGATAATCAGTCTGAATCACCATTAGGGTGTTTTTAAACCTGAAGCCTTTTTGTCCTCATCCTGGTGTCTGAGTGACTGGTAGGTAGTAAAAGTGTTGGAACTGGTCCAGTAGATCACCTCAGCCAGCAGACACCAAACTAAGAGAGCTTGTTTGATCCACTGACAGGCTCAGAGTGTTATTCTAAGTGTGTGACAGCATCATGGAAAGGATCCCTACAGAGAGAGACCTGGAAGATCCTTTTGGTTTAAACACAAACAGCACACACACCAGACTACATTCACTAAAACAGGGATTTTAGAGAACAGCACACAGGAGCTGCTGCTCTGCTGCTGCCTTGATTAATTAATTTGTTCGTGTTACTGTGCAACTTAAGGGTTTTCAGAGGTTTGGTCAGATCCAAAACAATGTTTCTGTGACACACAGTAACACCAACACACTGACTGATGGAGGCAGCAGCAGAGCAGCAGCTCCTGTGTCCTGTTCTCTAAAATCCCTGTTTTAGTGAATGTAGTCTGGTGTGTGTGCTGTTTGTGGTTAAACCAAAAGGATCTTCCAGGTCTCTCTCTTCATGTGCGAAGTTGGTGGAGTTTCCCTTTAATAGTAATCAGGCCGTCCTGTCAGGACCTGCTGGACCAGAATCAGTCACACATCCACACCTACAGACAGACCAGAGCCTGTGTGTGTGTGTGTGTGTGTGTGTGTGAGTGTGTGTGTGTGTGTGTGTGTGTGTGTGTGTGTGGAGACGTGTGGTCAGTGCAGCGTGTCTCCTCTCTCCCCTCAGGCCTGTTTGTTTTGGAAGGAGAACAGAGAGCTGCTGACACACACTCTCACACACACTCACTCACACACACACACACACACACACACTGACACACACACTCTCTCTCACACACACACACACACACACACTGACACACACACTCTCTCTCACACACACACACACTCTCTCTCACACACACACACACACACACACACACCCTCCTGGGACGTCCTCTCCAGCTTCCTGTCGCCTTGTGCTCTTTTTACATACTGATGACATCATCCTCTCTGAGCCAATCACTACTGCCACAACTACTACTAGAACTAGTACTACTAGTACTAGAACTAATACTACTAGAACTAATACTACTAGAACTAATACTACTAGTACGAGAACTAATACTACTAGAACTAATACTACTAGAACTAATACTACTACTAGAACTAGTACTAGTACTACTACTAGTACTACCAGTGAATATCTGTGGGCTAGTACTAGACCTGCTTTACCTGCTGACACTAACACAGACGGTACTTCTGTACTTTTACTGCAGTAGGATTTTGAATGCAGGTACTTTTACTTGGAGCAGAGTACTTGTACACTTGGCTGCTTGTCAGTGAAGTATTATTAACTTTAGAAGGCTGGACTGAGCCGAGGTTTCCTCCAAACGTCCCCGTGTGGCTTTCTACCAGAGCGTTGGGGTTCCTGTTTGGGCCTGGCTCGGCTGGAGCTGGTTCTGTGTGGTGCCGTGGTGATGATGCTCCTTCACAGAACATCTTTACTGCACTCACATGTTACGGCCGTCTGTTTTTCTAGCTCCATGGTGTTGTGACGGCTCGCCGACCTCTGAAGGTAAATAAACACTGCTGGAGTTTCACTCTGATTTAAGAGCCAGGAAAACCAAAAGTGCATCTGGAAAAGGAGACGCTGTTTTCTCCTTTTAAGAGTCCGAACGACAACGTGAGGGACGTTTAATCACCCCAGTCACCCACAAACAGAGGGAATAATGATGTTCCAGGTTTTTTAACATCACTTCTTTCACTGTTACAGATCTCCTTTCACAGTGTCATGCTAAATAAAATGTCAGTGAAGCTGACTTGGTTAGCTGGTTAGCTGGTTAGCTGGTTAGCATCGTTAGCTTCCTTCTGTCAGGTTTGGTTTAGTTCAGATTCAACTGGAGTTTATTCCAAAGCTGCTTTGTCTGTTCGGCTAAAAGGAGGACAGGAGGAGGAGGAGGAGGAGGAGGACAGGAGGAGGACAGGAGGAGGAGGAGGAGGAGGACAGGAGGAGGAGGACAGGAGGAGGAGGAGGAGGAGGACAGGAGGAGGAGGAGGAGGAGGACAGGAGGAGGAGGACAGGAGGAGGAGGAGGAGGAGGAGGACAGGAGGAGGAGGAGGAGGAGGAGGACAGGAGGAGGAGGAGGAGGAGGACAGGAGGAGGAGGAGGAGGAGGAGGACAGGAGGAGGAGGAGGAGGAGGAGGACAGGAGGAGGAGGAGGACAGGAGGAGGACAGGAGGAGCAGGAGGAGGAGGACAGGAGGAGGAGGAGGAGCAGGAGGAGCAGGAGGAGGAGGAGGAGGAGGAGGATGAAAAACAGTCTGACAGACAGATAAAGTCAACAGAGAGTCTGAGTTACGACTTGTTTTTTTCTTCAGTCAAACACAGCGAGCGGCTCCATGTGAAATCAATCAGGACTAAACCTCTCTGTGGAGGGTCTGTGTGTGTGTCTGTGTGTGTGTCTGTGTGTGTGTCTGTGTGTGTGTGTCTGTGTGTGTCTGTGTGGGTGTCTGTGTGTGTCTGTGTGTGTGTCTGTGTGTGTGTCTGTGTGTGTGTGTCTGTGTGTGTGTCTGTGTGTGTCTGTGTGGGTGTCTGTGTGTGTCTGTGTGTGTCTGTGTGTGTCTGTGTGTGTGTCTGTGTGTGTCTGTGTGTGTCTGTGTGTCTGTGTCTGTGTGTGTCTGTGTGTGTCTGTGTGTGTCTGTGTGTGTCTGTGTGTGTGTGTGTGTGTGTCTGTGTGGGTGTCTGTGTGTGTCTGTGTGTGTCTGTGTGTGTCTGGGTGTCTGTGTGTGTCTGTGTGTGTCTGTGTGTGTGTCTGTGTGGGTGTCTGTGTGTGTCTGTGTGTCTGTGTCTGTGTGTGTCTGTGTCTGTGTGTGTGTGTGTCTGTGTGTGTCTGTGTGTCTGTGTGTGTCTGTGTGTGTCTGTGTGTGTCTGTGTCTGTGTGTGTCTGTGTGTGTCTGTGTGTCTGTGTGTGTCTGTGTGTGTCTGTGTGTGTCTGTGTGTGTCTGTGTGTCTGTGTGTCTGTGTCTGTGTGTGTGTGTGTCTGTGTGTGTCTGTGTGTCTGTGTGTGTCTGTGTGTGTCTGTGTGTGTCTGTGTCTGTGTGTGTCTGTGTGTCTGTGTGTGTCTGTGTGTGTCTGTGTGTGTCTGTGTCTGTGTCTGTCTGTGTGTGTGTCTGTGTGTGTGTCTGTGTGTGTGTGTCTGTGTCTGTGTGTGTGTGTGTCTGTGTGTGTCTGTGTGTCTGTGTGTGTCTGTGTGTGTCTGTGTGTGTCTGTGTCTGTGTGTGTCTGTGTGTGTCTGTGTGTCTGTGTGTCTGTGTGTGTCTGTGTGTGTCTGTGTGTGTCTGTGTGTCTGTGTGTCTGTGTCTGTGTGTCTGTGTCTGTGTGTCTGTGTGTCTGTGTGTGTCTGTGTGTGTCTGTGTGTGTCTGTGTGTGTCTGTGTGTGTCTGTGTGTGTCTGTGTCTGTGTGTCTGTGCTCACCAGGACCACAGCCGGGCCGCTGATGCTGCCACCAAACCCCCTCAGACCTGAGTTAAAGGAACAGTTTAAGATTCTTGTTTTCTGAGTCATTGAATCTGCAGAGTCCTGATCTGATCGGTGTATTTTAATGCATCACGAGGCACACTGCCCCCCCCCCCCCCCCCTTCAGGCTTTCCTCAAACCCAACCCCCCCAACAAGGTTCCTGTTCTAACATTACAATGAACAAAACTACAAAGATGGCTAATGTTCGTTAGCAGTTGTTGGGCTAGCATGTTTGTATTGGGAACTGTTACATTTGCAGGCTAGCTAGCATGCTACGCTAGCATGCTACGCTAGCAGGCTACGCTAGCAGGCTACGCTAGCTAACGTTAGATATCAAGAAGGTTAGCGATAGCCTTTTCATTAAGTCAGGTATTCAGAAAGTTCTATTTCTTTTGAACTTTTCTTTGAATCTTTTTCTTTATACATTTTTGTTCCATCCACACCTTCAGACCTCACACCTGTCCATCTTCAGTGCAGCGTGACGAATAAAGGAATATCTTATCTCATCTTATCACAATATCTAAGCTCCAGTTCATGAATAACTGGACAACAGGTGACAAACTGAATTCTCCACAGTGGTTTCAGTAATTATTCTGCAATAAGCTGAGGCAGTGGTTACAACTGCACTTCCCATAATGCTTTAGAGGACATAAACAGGAAGAATGAGGTTTCCATGGAGTCACTGAGTCACACTGTGGGCTGCAGCGTATTTTTAGTCCACATTTGTCTCCATGACAGCGAGCCGAACCAGCAGACGGCAGCTCCTGTCTGCAGTGGACGAACCTCTGGATGCTCAGACATCACTGGATCACAGAGAGACTGGAGGAAACTCAAAAACACACAGATTCTCTATGAGGTTCTGCAGCAACGAGGAGAGACTCCTGGAGGCAAATCAGATTTCTCTAATTCCCTCCTGTGATTGTGGAACCTGGTTTCTCAGAAGCATGCTGCCACAGAAATCAGATTACTGCAGAAAGCTGGCGGTCTCCAGCGCCGTGAACACGCCGGCAGTAAACCGCACTGAGAACACGTTATTTAGATCAGCAGAGTTTAAAGAGAACACGTCCTGGAGGTTTAAATCTGAGACTAAATGCTCCAAACAGGCTCGTTACTTTAGCGTTGATGCATTTGAGGGGAACTATTGATTGTCTTTTTTTATTTTGCATCATGGTGCACTATGGTGATTGGATGGGACGATAACAAGACGACCCCCCGGCGGAGACACGTCAAGCCCGACAGACGTTACAAGACAAAGCGGGCAGACAGAGAGACCGGAGAGGAACAGGCAGCCAACATGGCCGACAGAGCAGCAAGGCCTTAATTCAACGGGAACATTATCTCACACAATCAGGTGGGATCAGTAAGTCTGTGCGTCGACTTGAGGAAAAAATGTGGGAACTTTTGCCACCGTGGCAGAAAACCTCCTCCCCTCCCTGCGTCATGTTGGTCCAAAGAGATGGAAAAGGTCTTCAAACTCCAAGAGGTTTGGTTCACCTGAAAAATGTTGCTGAAAACAAAAGAACACAAAAAAAAACATCTTCCAGGTGTTTCACTCCTTCTCCACGTGTCTACACCACTTAGAATTACCCCTGGGGAGGCTGTATTTACATTATACTTCCATAAGATTCACAATGAGGGCTAAACTGTTCATACTGTAAAGATCCTTTTGGTTTAACCACAAACAGCACACACACCAGACTACATTCACTAAAACAGGGATTTTAGAGCTGCTGCTCTGCTGCTGCCTCCATCAGTCACTGTACTGGGCCTACAGATGTGTAAAGACCGTCCTCTCTCCGATTCTTTTGCTCCATCTTTCAGTACATGCGTGTTAAAACGCTCCGTTTAGATTTAGCTGCTCTTGTGATGTCATAAGGGGATGTGCTGATCATGTGACCTCCTCCAGCCCTTCGGCAGAGCGACTGAGGTGGACTTGTGGGGTTTTCAGTTGAGGACAGAGTCCAGGACTCATTATTAGAGTCTGAGTCGGGAGTTACGATAAAAGACAAACAAAGTGTTGCAGCTCTGACATTTCCTGCGGGCACTGAAGGCACCACGCTTTGCTCAGGGGCACGCTAACACGTCTTCACGACAAAAACAAACCTGTTAATGTTCTGTCTTTAACCCGCCGTCCCTCCACTGACTCTGAGCGCTCGGTCTCTCTCCTGAAGACGGACAGTGTGTCTCTGTGTTTCAGCCTCTCGCCAAATTACCAGTTTAACCCCCCCGCTCCTTAATTTAATTCATTAGAGCCGGAGCTCTCAGAACAGCGAGGGCCAATCACGGCGGCCTAGTTAGAAACCGCTGGAATGCTTTTGTAGGGGCGAAGAAATGAACGCTTACTGACCTGAAACTGGTCAAAGAGAGGACGGGCAGAGAAATCAACTCCATGAAGGTTGAGCTGGTGCCTTCGTTTATTATTCAGAAATGATCTTTTGAGTTGCTATTATTCTGCACCTGATCACAGTAGGTCCACTAAAAGAGCTTGTTTGATCCACTGACAGGCTCAGAGTGTTATTCTAAGTGTGTGACAGCATCATGGAAAGGATCCCTACAGAGAGAGACCTGGAAGATCCTTTTGGTTTAACCACAAACAGCACACACACCAGACTACATTCACTAAAACAGGGATTTTAGAGAACAGGACACAGGAGCTGCTGCTCTGCTGCTGCCTCCATCAGGTAGTTTGTTGGTGTTATTGTGTGACTTTGGTGTTTTGAAGAGTCAGTTTGGATCCAAACTAATGTGTTAAAGAAAACTGAAATCACAGCAACTAAACCAGCAGCTCCTGAGTTCTGTAAGATAAAATTTCTGTTTTTTTCCATGGAGTCTGGTGTGTTTGAAGAGAGCCACAAACAGCTGTTATATCGCTCTCTGCACACACACCAGACTACATTCACTAAAACAGGGATTTTAGAGAACAGGACACAGGAGCTGCTGCTCTGGTTGCCATGACAATGACAAAAACCAAAATTGAAAAACAAATATTCACATTCCTTTGATGTGCCTCTGTTATTCATAGTGTTATATTCTAGTACCTCACACACTCCAGACTCCATTGACTAAAACAGACATTTCATCTCATGGAGTGAATTTGGTGTTTTAAAGAGTTTGGATCCAAACTGTTTGTCTCATCATCGGATCCTGTTGCTGTTCTTTTCGTGATAAATCTATATTAAAGGAAAGGGAAGTGTGTTTGGTTTTTTTGTCTGATTAATAACAATATAAAGAGTGTGTGTGTGTGTGTGTGTGTGTGTGTGTGTGTGTGTGTGTGCACTTTAATTTTTCTCCACCATAAAAGAAACCTGAATCTAGTGTCTGACAGGTGAATCTGAAAACCATCATTAGTAATTTAACACCTGAAAACAGCTCAGTCTGAGGAGGGGGTCTGCAGAGAGCCCCCGGGCGGCCTGTTTGTAATCCTCGTCTATTTCTAAGCGTCTGGTTGGCAGCTGAAGAGGTTTGTTGGACTGCAGCAGCTCAGAGAGCAGAGGAGGAGGAGGAGGAGGAAGAGGAAGAGGAGGAGGAGGAGGAGGAGGCAGCTTCACTAAACATAGAACAAGTGTTCTCGGCCAACATCCACAACCAAACCCAGAGATTTCCACCGATCTGTTCACTACACAGACGACACCTCCGGCTACTCCTCTGTTCCTCCCTCCATCCGTCGCTCTCGGAGGTCAGCTTTCAGAGGAATATCTCCCCATGTCAATGAATATTAAAGCGGCAGCTGCGTGGGAGGGGAGGTGAGCGGGGTGAACGCCGAGAGGATTCATTCACATCACCAGACCTCCATTTCTTACTTTCCAGGCAATTAAAATTCATCCTTCACACGGGCGGAAAATGGAGATGATTGTGAGGTCAAATGTGGGAGCTGAAGAGCTTTTTAAACGCATCTTTTAATTTTAATGATGTAGATTTATGTGTCCAAAATGTAGAGGATGATGTATGTAAAAGTTTGCTCCTGCAGAAAACTATTAGAGGATTAAGGTTAATCGCCCGCTGACCTTCATCAGGTCCTTCTCATCCAAATGAAACTAAACATGTCGACTTTAAGGAAGTGAACTGAAGACTGTTCACTGCATCTGGCTGATGACTCCGCTCAGTAAGAAGTCCAGTAGCTTGGTGGTTAATATGCAGAGATCAAGTGCCCCCCCCCCGGAAGATAAAACTAAAAATTATAGGGTTTGTAAACTTCAAACTATTTATTTTAAACCAAAATGTTATCAAGTCATCCTCAGCAGTGTCACTAAAAACTGTACTTTTTATGAATGTAATCTGGTTTGATTATGTTTTCTTATTTTTTGTAATCTGATTACATGTAATCTGTTACTACTGAACTCTGACGGCTGGAGGGCCATGCAGAGACATGAAGAGATGGATGTGATCCACCTTCATCCTGCAGCATCCAGCTGCTCAGCTCACCTAGCTAACGTTAGCTTATAGCCTGTAAATTAGCTTACGTTAGCTCGCTCAGTGCAGCCTGAGCTCCAACCAGGAAGTGTTAGCAGCCGACAGAGAACCCAGATCCACTAGAACCTGTTCTCCATCAGGATCTGAACTTTAGACCGTTATTAGCTACAGAGGAGGAGCGCTAACAGGCTAACTGCTGCTGTCCTGTCCTGCTAGCATCAGGCTACAGCTGCTAATATTAGCTTCATTACAGTAAAACTGGTTTGTCTAAGTCTAAGTCTAAGTCTAAGTCTGCCCCTAAAATAAGCTAAGCTAACACAGGGTCAGAAACACAGGGGACTAGTTTAACACATGAGCATGTAGCGTTAGCATGTAGCATTAGCATGTAGCTTGGAGCCATAAAAGTCTTCTATCAGGATCTTTTTCAGGACCTGGTGGGAACAGATCAGAGATCAGTGATGTGGGATTTAATCCTGGAGACACCGACTGCACTGCATCTGTGTGATTTTAGTTTAAACTGGTTGGTTTAAGTGTGATGCTGCTGTGGGACAACAGATGACTTCCCCCTAAAAAGGAGCGTGGTGATGATCTGAACATTGTTATGATTATCTTACTCCTGAATGCTCCTGTAAAAGTCACATGTTTTAAGGAGCATATGTCACATTTCACTTTAAATGTGAGTCACATCATAAAGAGTGTCAGTCTTTGCCAGGGTTCACCCCCCCCACCCCCCGTCTGTCTTAAATCCTCCTGAGATGATGGACTCGGTCTTGCGGGGGGACGGTGAGTCTTGCAGGGCTCCAGCAGAGACAGAAAACAGACATTTTGTGCTGCTAAGTGCCACATCTTTCTGACAGCAGCCTCTGCAGCTTCCTGAGAGATGAAGCGAAGCTGCACGACACCGACGGGACGAGTTTACAGCTTCAGGCGAGGCGGAGAACATCCCCGCAGAGATGTGGGTCTAGTCCTGCTGCATGAACTGCCACTGATAGTGCATCAGACCGCCAGCCTGTTTCTACACCTCTCTGCTGTTTATCCGGCCGGCCCGCGAACAACAACAACCAGAAACCCTGGAAATGAGCAGATTGTGTTTGCCGTGTTATGAAATCAAAACACATTCAAGCTTATTTTCAGCTCCAGATAACAATAATAAGGACGGAGCCGGCGGCGGCGGAGAGGAGCTGAGCGCATGTGGATGTGTGACCGCAGAGTTTCAGAAGCAACAGAAAATATGTAGAAGAAATGAAATGTTTACCAGAAACCTGCTGCTGCTGCAGAGTGTTATTATTATTATCATTATTAAGAATATTATTATCATTACGATGGCGTCAGAGATACAGGCGTGATGGAACGTAACCAAGAACATGGCAAAGCATTATGGGAAGGATCCCCACAGAGACAGACCTGTAACAGCCGTTATATCGCTCTCTGCACACACACCAGACTACATTCACTAAAACAGCAATTTTAGCTCACAGGACACAGGAGCTGCTGGTCCACTGCTGCCTCCATCAGTTAGTTAGTGTGTGTTTTTGTGTGTTACAAAGACATTGTTCTGTATCTGGACTGACCCTTTAAAACACCAAAATGAGACGATAACACAAACTAACCAAGCTACCGAGGCGGCCTTTGACTAGCAGCTCCTTTGTTCTGTGAGGTAAAATTCCTGTTATTGTCAATGGAGTCTGGTGTCTTTGAGGATGTACTGAATGGGTTAATGGGAGTGGACGGAGGCTTTTAAACCCTTCATCTCTATTATTATTATTATTCTCAGTTGATCAGTGTGTAATACTGAACATTTTAATATCATTTTACCTCACAGAGCACAGGAGTTGTTGGTCCAGTTGCTATGACAACATTATAATAATGATAATAAAAACAACAATAACTTGGATTTATATCCAACAAGAGACCGAAGGACGCTTTACATTGTGGAATACATGCTGGACAAACATATAAAAAGCATTAAAAACACACTGACATCCCTTTATTATAACTTTATCATTTTCACCAGACTCCATTGACAAAAACAGCTATTTAACCACACAGGACTTTGTGTGACTTTGGTGTTTTAGAAGGTAAATTCACATTAAAACACCAAAATCACACAAACAAACTCAGCAATCACAGTAGCAGTGGACTTTTGAGGTACTTGTATCTCCGTGCTACTTCTACTCCACCAGAGGAAACGCTGTTCCCTTTACTTCACTACATTCATCTCCCAAATGGAGTTAGCCTCCGTGTGTGTACGATCCAGTGTTGATCGAACGCTTAAAGACGTCACCTCCAGCTGTGGGAGGCAGAGACGTGGCATCAGCGCTCTGCAGCGAAGGATCACAGTGATGCCTTTAGTCTAATCCTCTCACACACGCCGCCTCCAGCCAAACGCTGCGAGGCGACAAAAGACACGCTTGCTTTGTTTCAAGATGGCCGACAGGAAGCCAGAACGTCACGAGGAACCCGGGAGGTGAAGGTGAAGCAGGTCTGTTTCTGAGAGCCACGACAGCCCGCAGTGATTTTAAACATGAATAAGGCAATTTTCTGTCCTTAAATAGAAACAGTAGAAAGCAGGCAGAGACCCACAAGCAATTTTAAAACATTCATGCAGCCATTTTCTCTCAGAGGAAACAGACGCTGTCTCTGATTCCTTCTTTTCCATGACAGACGGAAAACAGCAGCACAAATATAACACAAGCAAACAGCCATCTATCCATCATCCATCCATCATCCATCCATCATCAATCATCCATCCATCATCCATCCATCATCCATCCATCCATCCATCATCAATCATCCATCCATCATCCATCCATCATCCACCCATCCATCATCCATCCATCCTACCTTCTTCAGCTGTCCGCTCCGGGTTCCCACGAACACCACCGTGTGCTCGCCGTAGGTGTAGGCAGCCACGGCGCCCATGCCCTCGGTCCGGTCCTCGTACAGCGGGTTCCCCTCGATGACCCTCAGGCCTCCGAGCGGCTGGTTCAACACCAGGCCGCAGAAATCATCTCCGATCTGCTTCGGCTGAGGACGAAACAGGAAGGAGGGGTTATTGAAGAGAGCACACCTGAGAACTATTAAAGGGCCACTCCACTGTTTCTACCCATGATCCTCTCTGTCCACATCCTGGTGTGTGAGTGACTGGTAGGTAGTAAAAGTGTTGGAACTGGTCCAGTAGATCACCTCAGCCAGCAGCCACCAAATGGGCTGCATTGGCTGCAACGTGATCCTTTGGGACAACTGCACCTGATCACAGTAGGTCCACTAAAAGAGCTTGTTTGATCCACTGACAGGCTCAGAGTGTTATTCTAAGTGTGTGACAGCATCATGGAAAGGATCCCTACAGAGAGAGACCTGGAAGATCCTTTTGGTTTAACCACAAACAGCACACACACCAGACTACATTCACTAAAACAGGGATTTTAGAGAACAGGACACAGGAGCTGCTGCTCTGCTGCTGCCTCCATCAGTCAGTGTGTTTGTGTTATTGTGTGTTACACAAATATTTTATTGGATCCAAACTAGCTCTTTAAAATACCAAAATCACACAATGATACAAAGAATGTAGCTGATGGAGGCAGCAGCAGAGCAGCAGCTCCTGTGTCCTGTTCTCTAAAATCCCTGTTTTAGTGAATGTAGTCTGGTGTGTGTGCTGTTTGTGGTTAAACCAAAAGGATCTTCCAGGTCTCTCTCTGTAGGGATCCTTTCCATGATGCTGTCACACACTTAGAATAACAATCAAACAAGTGTTGGCTCATCACAGCGTCGTCCCGCCCTAAAGCACCCCCTGCTTTATCGTCTATTTTCCTCTAAATGGGGCCACATGAATAAAATCGACTGGACTGTATTTTAGCGGGGAGGAAACGTCGAGCACTGTGTGATCTATTATTTCATTTTGCTGATTAGACATTTGGATTTGAGATAATTTAAATGCCAGTGTGATCATTCGACGCCCTGCGGTGTTTCATGTTTCTGTGTTGAGAGTGTACAGAAACAGGGAGGAGCAGCGTTATTACAGCCCCCCCTCCACACACACACACACACACACACACACACACACACTCACTCTCACACACACACACACACACACACACACACACTCACAGCAGTTGGCTAACACCCTGTCATTAGCGGGTTAAGGCCTTGATGCATCACAGCAACAGAACGTGGTGGAAACTCTGAAACAGTCAGATCAGACGTTACCGTCACTATTTATACCTCATAATGTTTCTTTCCTTTTCTACTCTGTCCTTGTTTTGTTACTCTCCAAACGTCCTGCCCTCGTAATATTATATGTTCCTGACTGTAACATGAGACGGCGGTGACCTCTGCTTGCTGCAGGTTTGCTTCTGAGTGAGGATGAAGACAGAAAGACAGATGTTAGGATGGTTTTTAGACAGTATGGCTGCAGAGGAGACAGAGAAGTGATCGATGTGAGAGATCAAACTGAGACCTTAAACGGAGAACTCAGTTATTTTTAAACCTGGGTCCAGTTTCTTCATATTCTGGTGTCTAAATGAACGGTCCAAACGAGCTCTAATGGCTGCAACGTGATCCTTTGGGACAACTGCACCTGATCACAGTAGGTCCACTAAAAGAGCTTGTTTGATCCACTGACAGGCTCAGAGTGTTATTCTAAGTGTGTGACAGCATCATGGAAAGGATCCCTACAGAGAGAGACCTGGAAGATCCTTTTGGTTTAACCACAAACAGCACACACACCAGACTACATTCACTAAAACAGGGATTTTAGAGAACAGGACACAGGAGCTGCTGCTCTGCTGCTGCCTCCATCAGTCAGTGTGTCTGTGTTGTTGTGTGTCACACAAACATTGTTTTGGATCTGACCAAACCTCTTAAAACCCTTAAGTTGCACAGTAACATGAACAAATTAATTAATCAAGTCAGCAGCAGAGCAGCAACTCCTGTGTCCTGTTCTCTAAAATCCCTGTTTTAGTGAATGTAGTCTGGTGTGTGTGCTGTTTGTGGTTAAACCAAAAGGATCTTCCAGGTCTGACAAAAAAGTAATTTTACCAACAGGACATTGGAGCTGCTGGTCTGCTGCTGCCTGTTCAACATAAAGGATCTTTCTCTCTGTCCTACACAAGCATGCAACACCCGGTTGGTGGTGCTTCCTGGTCGGCTCGCTGTCATTGGCACGTTTGATATTTAGGAATCAGGGAAACTCATATCCAGTCAGTAACAGGTCTGTAAAAATGTCACACTACAGGATCATTGGGCCGATAAACTGTTCAGACCTGGACCTGCCCCCCCCCCCGACTGTGAGGAGGAGCGAACCGGATCCAAGATCTACCCAATTATCCTCCAGTGTGAACGGGACCAGCATGAGGGAGCACTTTGTTTCAGAGAGGGTCCTCACAAGTGTAGTACAGAGGTGTGTGTGTGTGTGTGTGTGTGTGTGCTGATCATCATTAACTGTGCAGAAAGGTACCACACACACACACACACACACACACTCTGGACAGACTGTTACATGTTGTGCAGACAGGCGGCCTGCTGGTGACGCTTAATGAAAAACAAGACTGAAAACACACACACACACACACACACACATCAGTACACACAAGAAAAGGAACATTGTCATATCACATCCTAACATCCATGCGTGAACACACTCACACACACCCCCCCCCCCTGCTGTTTATGATAAAAGAAGGAGGTCAGAGCCTGGACGTTGGCCCCGCCTCCTCTCACTTTGCCCTCAAAACACACACACACACACACACACACACACACACACACACACACACACACACACACACACACACACACACACACACACTCTCACACACACACACACACACACACACACACACACACACACACACACGACCACTTTCATCAGTATGTGGCTCTGACTGGTTGGTTAGCTGATTAGTTAGTTGGTTGGTTGCCGTGGGCAACACCAGAACCCCCCCAACTCCCCTCCGCCGCTCTTCCCTCCCCCCCGCTCCCTTTCGCCCAAATCCGAGGCCGGCCCCCCGGACTCGTCTCCTGGCGGAGTTCCCTGCTCCTCGGTTGCCATGGTTACCACTGCAGGCCATTACCGCCATGAATAAGAACATCATCTACCCCCCCCCCCGACCTGAAATCACCCCACTGCAGACAGACACAGAGATCTGCAGCCTCACAGAGACACTGATGAACATGAGGTTCACTGTGATCTGTTTGGAAGACTTTGATCAATAAAGTTGAGAAGATATAAACTTTATTTATCAAGAGTCACAATCATTTCATGAGAAAAACATTTTAGTCCAACTTTATGGACAACGGAGGATCAATAACGTTACAGAGAGAAACATTTAAAGTGACCAACCGATCAGTTACTCATCAGCACGACAACAGTGAAGGAGGCGCCAGACACCGACCAATCAGAGGACAGGAGACGGCATCTGGTCAGATACCACTTCCTGAAACCAGGACGGAGCTCAACAGGCAGACAGACAGACAGACAGGCAGACAGACAGACAGACAGACAGACAGACAGACAGACAGACAGACAGACAGACAGACAGACAGACAGGCAGGCAGGCAGACAGACAGACAGACAGACAGGCAGATGTCAAACTCACCGTGTGGATGCAGGGCAGCTCCTTGTTGAGTAACCACGGTAACGAGAGGCGTCCCTCGCCACGGTAACAGGAGCGAATCCTCTCCCGCATGGCCAGGTTGATGTCGTGGAGGGTGAACAGACAGAGGACCGTCTCTCTGGGGGGGTTCGAGCGATTCTTCTGACCCTGGAAACACAAACACATCTTATTTTACTGTTTCCCATCTTTTTAAAAGGCTAAAAAACTAAAACAGTGAGGATAAATATTCATGTCTGAAGAAACGAGACGGATCAGAGGAGACGACTGAGAGAGAGAGAAGGACAATTCAGACATGAAAGAAATAAAAAAAGATGACAGATGACGACGACAGCCGTCCAATCAGGACAGAGGATGACGACGGCGGCTCACCTGTGAGAAGACGACGAAGAGGACGTCGTCGTCCTCGGACAGGCCGAGCGCCTGGGCCAGCCGCCGCCCCGGCTTCTGCTTGTAGGCGGCCTGGACCAGGCGGTACTCCACGCCGTCTTTGGTGCAGCCCAGAGGAAACTCCACGTACGAGTAGAACTCGGTGTCGTTGGAGCACATCCGCACGATCTTGGAGGTGAAGAACTTCTCGCCGCCAGCGTCCATCTGCGTCAGCTGCGTGTCCAGCTGCAGCGTCAGGAAGTAGACGTAGGTGCGGCTGGAGAAGCCGTAGACGTAGTAGATGTCGAAGGCGGGGTAGAGCGACAGCGTGTCCGAAGGGATTTTGATCTGCGAGGAGACGAACTCGTCCTGGTAGACCAGCGAGAACATGTTGACGCTCTCCTCGTCTGCCACCAGCTTCCTGCTGGACAGTGTGGGGAAATACTCCGACTTCCCATCGATGGCGGCGCCGATGAACAGCCGGCTGCCGCCCTTCGACTTCTTCCTCTTGGGGTCGGCCGTCCAGTCGTCCTCGCCGACGACCACACCTGGAGAGGAAGAGGAGGAGCGGCTTCAGGACAAACGTCTGAAGGATCCGTCACACGAAGCAGAACCAGCGCTGCGTTCTGCTCCGGTGTTCTCGTCTAGTTCTCACAGTTCTACTCATCAGATCAGCTCTGTAACTCATGAGTCTACTTCGTGCTAAACGCCGTCAGCGACGTCTGATCAGGGAAGTCATCCCAGCGTGTCGTGTCAGCTGACAGCTGTGTGAGAGCAGAGCCACGTTGTCAATCAGCTGCTGCTTTGTCCCCACAGTCTTCATTCAGGTTTTATTGTTCAAACTAAAATCTACAGCAGCTGATTTACAACAAAAACCTGTTAAACATTTTGACACCCGACACATGATTGACACCCGCAGGTTGACACGCTTTGGCAGCTTGTCAAGAACAAAGTCGAGAGGAAACACAAGAGCTTTGTTTTGTTTTGCTGTTTTGGCATCAAATTCACCAAAACTGTGACATGATATCAGCTGCTGAACGTCTCAGGATGTAAACACGCGGTGGGACAGACAGCAGCGACGGCATGATCAGGAAAAGTGCTCTTTAGCAAAACTGTGCGTTCATCTGTCTGTTACATTAAAGGAGAACTCTCAGGCCTATCAGTATGGAAAGGATCCCTGCAGAGAGAGACCTGGAAGATTCCTTTTTATTTAGCCACAAAGAGCCGTTTTATCGCTCTCTGCACACACACCAGACTACATTCACTAAAACGGCAATTTTACCTCCCAGAACACAGGAGCTGCTGGTCTGCTGCTGCCTCCATCAGTTAGCGTGCTGGTGTTACTGTGCATTACACAATCATTGTGTTGGATCCAAACTGACCCTTTAAGACACCACAGTCAGACAATAACACAAACAAACTAACCGATGGAGGCAGCAGAAGACCAGCAGCTGGCAAAGTCTTTGAGGTTAAATGACCATTTTTGTGAATGGAGTCTGGTGTCACTGAAGAGAGCGCTATTAAACAGACAGGATGTACTGTCTACCAGGGCCCAGGTAGCCACACCCCTCCGGCCCTTACCTGCCATCCCATCAGCCTCTCTGGCTCCGGACAGGTAGTGCTCTTTGCGGTGGTGCGGCTCCCCCAGTTTGAAGAGATCCTCCAGTCGGAGGAACTGACAGACGCCCTGCCAGATCGACCCGCACGCCACCAGCCGGTTCCCCGTGTAGTCCACCAGGAGGAGCTTGTTCACGTTGTCCGAGGAGTCCAGTCTGACGGCACAGACAGACAGACAGACAGGTGGCCGTTAGACAGGTGGGCAGGCAGACATCAGGTAACAGTCAGGTGTAGACAGACAGACAGACAGACGGACAGACAGACAGGTGTGCAGACAGACAGACAGGTGTGCAGACAGACAGGTGTGCAGACAGGAAGACAGACAGACAGGCGCAGACAGACAGGTGTGCAGACAGACAGACAGACAGACAGACAGGTGCAGACCTGTGGGCGCAGGCCCTGACGCTGGGCGGGGGGTAACACTTGGCGTTGTCCTCCACAGGTCCGGTCATGTGACTCCTCAGCTCCGTCAGATTGGCCGACAGCTTCAGCACTCGGTTGACGGCGCCGACGTAGACCTCACCTGTCCGCCGGTGGACCGTCAGGTGGGTGAGGGAGGTGTCGAACGCCCGGTACACCGCCCTGCCCGCCGCCACGGAGGGAGGAGGGGGGGCGGCCGGGGCAGAGAGGAGGGGGGAGGAGAGGAGGAGGAGGGAGAGGAGGAGGAAGAGGAGGAGAGGAGAGGAAGAGGAGGAGGAGGAGGGGAGCATGGTGGACAGAGAGAGGAGGAGAGGAGAGGAGAGGATGGAGGGATGGAGGAGGAGAGGAGGAGAGGAGGGGAGAAGCTCTGGCTGCAGGTCTGATGAAGAGTCAGCTTCAATGGGGCATGACTGTGGAGAGAGGGGGGGAGAGAGAGGGGGGGGAGAGGGGGAGAGAGAGAGAGGGGAGAGAGAGTCGATGTTTAGATGGATCCAAAATAAAAACCAGCTGTTGTACACTCCTGTCGCACGTTGATGACATCATCAGCACCAACAGTAAACAGGTCAGATCTCCTCTGGAGGTTCACAGATCTTTAGATCCACTGTTGTTCTGGATCAACATGTTCTCTGTCTTTCTTTAGATCCACTGTTGTTCTGGATCAACATGTTCTCTGTCTTTCTTTAGTCTCCTCTGATGAACAACATGTCTGAAGTCTTTTCTCACTCATTCTGCTTCACTGACTTCTGGAACCTTCTAGCTGAGGTTGGACACATTTTAGGGACATGAAGAAGAAGAAGGTCCTCCAAGAAATGACGTCACCAGAAGAAGAAGCAGCAGCATTCAGAGGCCCCCCCCCCCCCCATCTGATCATCTATTAATGAGCTCGTCTCCTTCCTGCCGCTCAGTTTCACACCTGGAAACATCTCTGTGATCACACACACAGTCGGTCCTCAGGGGGGAGGGGGAGACAGAGGGAGGACTGGGGGAGGACCGCTAGGACAGACAGGTGTGTCAGGGAGACGGACAGGTGGAGCAGCCTCAGGTGTGGTCCCTCTAGACACCACCTGATCAACAGAGTCTGGACCAGAGGGGGGCGGCTGAAACACAACGACACGGACCGACGCAGATCAGATCAGATCAGATCAGATCAGATCAGATCAGATCAGATCAGATCAGATCAGATCAGATCAGATCAGGTCCATCACCTGGACACACACACACCTGGACACACAGCTGGTCTCAGGTCAGGTCCTTCTGATTGTTCACCTCCAGTCTGATGAGGAGCATTAAACCCTGATTAGCTCACACACACACTCACACACTCTCACACACACTCACACTCACACACACACACTCACACTCACACACACACACACACACACACACACACAGACACTCTGTCACTCACTGTGAGTGTGTATTGATCTGTTTCCGTCTGTCTCTCTGAGCCTGGATGGAAACTTCACTCTCATCCTGGGAGCCATTTCTACTCTGTTTACATTTGACTGACAGCTGTGATTACACACACACACACACACACACACAGACACACACACATACAGACACACAGACACACACACACACACACACACAGACACACACACATACAGACACACAGACACACACACACACACACACACACACACACACACACACACACACACACACACACACACACACACACACACGGACTGGACTGGACTGGACTGGACTGGACTGGACTGGACTGGACTGGACTGGACTGGACTGGACTGGACTGGACTGGACTCTCGGCTCTCTGATGCTTCATAACTCGTCTTGATTTCAGCTCAGACACTTGAATCAATAGGAGACACGACGTGAGAAAGTGAGAGAGGAAACAAACAAACAAACAAACAAACAGGGCTCCGTTCCATTTCTCTGATATCTGTTGGACACTAACACAGGCTCCACTTCTCTTTACAACAAAGACACTAAACTAGTTTCACTTAGTTTGGCCTGAAAATGGATCATTAGTGCTCAACAAAGCTGCTCTGCTCCGCCATCGAATACTGGATTCTGATTGGTCCGTCACGGAGCTCACACAGAGCTCGTCCAATCACAGCAGTCTGCTGAGGTGAGCGAGGACAAAAACACCAACATCAGTCTTCCCCAAACCGATCACGATCAATAACAGTGAGGAGTTTGCGTTGCTATGGACGCACTTCTAGAAGGAGTTTGCGTTGCTATGGACGCACTTCTAGAAGAGGTTTGCGTTGCTATGGACGCAGGAGCTTCTTTTCATTAGCAGGAGCAGCGACATCACGTTTGAAGGGGAAAATCTGTTGATGTTAATAACTGAACATCTGAAACATCCGACGACTGATCTTTAACTGATGTATTTTAAAATGTTATGTTGTCTATCAAGGTGTGAAGTCCCGCCCCTTCCTGTGGACGCTGTGGATCCAGTTTGAATGGTTCCCTGAACACATCACAGGATGTTCCTCAGGTTAAAGATGTTAGAGTCAGTAAAGTCTCAGTTTGTGGTGAAGACGGTAAAGAACCATTCAGTCTGGTGTCAGAGCTGCTAGCTAGTGAGCTAACTCTGCTACGTCCCCATGCTAATGTGATGTTATCTTGTTTTGATGTTAAAGTCAGTAAAGTCTCAGTTTGTGGTGAAACTGTTGGAGCATCAGAACGTCCCAGCAGCAGGTAGAGGGTCTGATCCTTCATCAGGGGACCAGGAGTCTGTGATCCTTCCTCAGAGGACCAGGAGTCTGTGATCCTTCCTCAGAGGACCAGGAGTCTGTGATCCTTCATCAGAGGACCAGGAGTCTGGGATCCTTCATCGGAGGACCAGGAGTCTGTGATCCTTCTTCAGAGGACCAGGAGTCTGTGATCCTTCATCAGAGGACCAGGAGTCTGGGATCCTTCATCAGAGGACCAGGAGTCTGGGATCCTTCATCAGAGGACCAGGAGTCTGTGATCACACACAGCAGCTCAGAGGACATCAGGGACGTTAGCATGGGGACGTAGCAGAGTTAGCTCACTAGCTAGCAGGTCTGACACCAGACTGAATGGTTCTTTACCGTCTTCACCACAAACTGAGACTTTACTGACTTTAACATCTTTAACCTGAGGAACATCCTGTGATGTGTTCAGGGAACCATTCAAACTGGATCTAAACTTTATTCGTCCCTTGCTGACGACGAACAGACCAGAATACGGTCCCAGGTGAGGAGGGACTTCACCTACTGCCACCAAAGCTGACAGATAAATCACTGAATCGTTCATTTGATCAATGTGAGAACAGAACAACAGGACAACACCTGGGAGATGAAACGGTGAAACAGGACTTGATGCTTCCTCACAAACAAACTGTCCTTCTGTGTTCGTCATTACATTTAGCAAATGGAACAGGACTTCAGACAGGAAGTGTAAAAGTGGAGGTCTGGGCTCCTCTCAGCGGCTTCATTAACACATCAGAAGAAGAAGAAGAAGAAGAAGAAAGTGGTTTGATGACACACTTTAAAATAAATCCTCCACAGCGCTCAGATTAACTTTTCACACGTCAAACCGGCTGCATCACAAGCAGCAGCACGACAGTGACGACAGTTTCATCTGCCCATTCAGTTCAGCTCCGACTGACTGCAGCTAATGAGACAGGAGGAGGAGGAGGAGGAGGAGGAGAAGGAGGAGGAGAAGGAGGAGGAGGAGAAGGAGGAGGAGAAGGAGAAGGAGAAGGAGAAGGAGAAGGAGAAGGAGAAGGAGAAGGAGGAGAAGGAGAATCATGGAGACGACGCTGGTTTCTGAATGGAACGATAATAAAGTTTTTACTCCGGCGGCAGAGAGGTACAGTAGGCTGAGTCCAACAATTAACCCTGTGACACACACACACACACACAGACACACACACACACACACACACACAGACACACACACACACACACACACACACACACACACACACACACACACACACACACAGACAGAGGCAGTGAAAGATCAGCACATTAGTTAATTAGCCTGCTGAGCTGAAGGGGAGACCAGAGAGAGGAGAGGTCGACAGATGGACCAGAGTGTGTGTGTGTGTGTGTGTGTGTGTGTGTGTGTGTGTGTGTGTGTGTGTGTGTGGACAACAGACAGCTGGGCAGACAGAGGAGACAGATAGAGTTTCTCTAACTCGACTGCGATTTCACTGGACCATCCATCACCCTGCTAACCCTCAGAGTGTGTGTGTGTGTGTGTGTGTGTGTGTGTTAAAAAAACCGTGGTGCGTTCATGTCAAGTTGTAATTACGAGCGTCCGAGTCAGACCTGTTTTACAACATTTGCTAGAGTATCTTCTGTTTTTATCCTCGCCTGCCTTTAAATCTCTTGTACTTGATCTTTTAGAAACATGCACACGTCCTCCAGAGTGACGGTGAACAGGTGGATGTTGCCTCCTGACAGGAACAACACGACTGACTGACTACATCAGAAATACTGTAAATACTGTTCACTGCCTGATTTCAGCCAAACTCAGTGTAAAGAAATCCAAATTTAACGGCTGAGCAAACGAATGAATGAAACTAAAACAAAACTCATGAAAAGAAGCATCCACAGAGAAATCTGGATAAATACTAGTCCAATAATCAATCCGCCTTCTTTTCCCTCTGAGGCAAAGTGAACAGACTTAAACTCAATTTAACAGCCAATATTTACTCATGTGAACACCAGATTATTTCAGGTTTCCTCGAGTCGTTTCATGGAAAACTAAGCGTCTTGGATCATCACAGAAGTCATCAACAGGTCCTGGGAAGGTCACACATGTTTACAGCCAAACAAAACTTACAGAAATATTGAGACTTTTTCTCCAGCGTCACGTTTAAGATGGATTTCAGTTCCACCTCCGTGTGTTCAGAACAGAAGCACGGCCTTCGGTTAGCCTAGCTTAGCACGAACACGTGTGTCACACAAGCCGAATCAACAAACACACCAAACGCTTCAGCAAAAATGTGTCAGCTTGTATTTTCTGACGTATTTTTCATCGGCGAGTGAGGAGGAATGAAAACAGGCCGGTTTTAGAATGGGACTCTTGTGAGTGAGCGTCTTGGTGAACAGAAGAAAGTGGAATAGTTCACTGGCAGCGTCGGTGAGAAGGCTGAGTCAGGGAAACTCTTTGTTGGACAGAAGTGACCTTCACAGCAAGTCAGCAAAACACAAACTCCACTTTATTACACCATCTATTTTAGTCTGCCTTTATTTTTCTACCTCTCACTCAGTTTTTAGATCTTCTACAATCTCTTACTTGACTACAACATCTCTGTATCAGCTTCCTGATCTTTATCTGCATCACTTTCTAGTGTTTGTATTAGTAAAAGAGCTTCTAATTATTCTATCAATATATATGTTTCTTTAAAGGGTACTTCTGCGTTTTTAAATTTGGGCTCTATTTGTGCACCAGACTACATTCACAAAAACAGGAATTCTACACAGGAGCTGCTGCTCTGCTGCTGCTTCCATCAGTTAGTTTGTTTGTGTTATTGTGTAACTTTGGTGTTTTAAAGGGTTGGTTCAGATCAAACACTAAATTTGTGTAACACACGATAATACAAATAAAGTAAGTAATGAAGTCACCGGTAAACCAGCAGCTCCTGTGTCCTCTGAGCTAAAATTCCTCTTTTTGTGAATGGAGTCTGGTGTGTCTGCAGAGAGCGATATAACCAAAAGGATCTTCCACTTTTAGTTAGAAATACAGAGATTACTCTTTCATGTTTTTACCCCGTCCCTCACCCCATTCAACCCCCCCCAAGCCTCCTCACCCCCCCATCTCTGTGACTGAGGCTCTGTGTGAATCACAGGCCCCAATAAACACACCACAAAGACACATTGTGCTGCAGCTTCCTGGTAGAAAAGGCTGCGGGCGGGTTTGGTGTCGGCCTGATGGACGAGATAAGAGCTGGACGCAGATAGACGGACTGATGGAGGCACGTTTAGAGGTAACAGAGCCACAGACAGCTCCATCAGCTGTCTGCTGCTCACACAGGTCGTCTGTTCATCAGGCAGGACGAAGTAACGCTTTTATATCACAGTGAAGTGAATATGTTTGGATATTAGCATCATCCTGCTGTTTAATGGACGAAGAATTAACTATATAACTTTAGTACACATCATAAACATAGGACATAATTGGTTTTTTATTGTAAATGTATCTTTATATTTAATATTTAAGATTCTTAATTTGCAGTACTTGTTTTTTACTGTGATGCACCAGCGTGACTTCCTCGTCCGTGTGAGTTCCCGTTAAAGTGCTTTTATTGCCTCCTCATACCTGTGCTGCACGACATATCCCATTACACATCGTACAAGTAAACATCCATGTCAGGAGAAGTAATACTATTCCTAAAAATGGGTCTATAAAATGTCTGTCTCAGTCTCCCGGAGCTCGAGGGGACGTCTCCAAATGCCTGGTTTAGTTCAATCAATAAAGATATTTAATTTATAACCATATAAAACAGAGAAAAGCAACAAATCGTCGTATTTAAGGAGCTGGAAACAGCTTCTTTTTTGCAGAAGAGGCTTGAGATGGATGGATGGACAGATGGACAGATGTATCAACGGTGCAAATAACCTAAAATCTGTGAAATAATGACTGGAGTTTGGTTGAAAGGTCGAAGCCGCCTCTGAACACAGAACACTGCCGCAGATGTAACCGGCCGTCTGTCTCAGCTGCTTCCGTCCGTCCGTCCGTCCGTCCGGGCTTTTACCTGATGACATAAGCTTCCGTTTTAACCGCCTGAGCTGCAGCCGAACGCCAAACGGCTCCTGTTTCACGTGTAAAACTACATCAGCTCCACATGCACACACCGTTTAAACCCTCTTGAAAAAGTCATTGGACTCTTTTACCACCAAGTACACCAACAGAAGTCTGCTGATAAATATATATATATTAATATTATTTTCCATTAGACTCTGTTGATTGAGCAATTTCACCTCACAGGACCAAAATTACTGTTTTTGTCAATGGAGTCCGGCAGCTTTGAAGAAAGCAAAATAAGTTGGACAATTCCAACACTTCATGCACCTTCCAGTCATTTAGACACCAAAATATGTCAAATAAAATAAGATAGGGTCCCAGTTTAAAGGTAGCAGAGCTCTCCCTAACCACCGCCGGACTGGCTGAGGACTTTGGCCCTGCAGTCACTCATCAGGTGACGTCCATAAGTTCCCTTTAAAGACATTTCAGACAGCGTTTGTCCTCAGGCACAGGTTTTATTTAATTATATGATTTAAAGGATAATTCTGATTTATTTCTCATGAATGTGTCGTAACTTTGTGTGCTTCACCTCCGTGGAAAGGAGGAACCGTGCAGAACATATATATATATACATATACTGTGTGAACTCATCGTGTGAAATCCAAACTCAAAGCCCACTTACACACAGTACCAGCCTTTTCCTGAGCTTTCAACCATTTCACACAGTCTTCATCAGAGGATGACAAGCATCCATCGTCATGGCGATGGATGTGTGAACACGTGACCTCTGTAGCTGCTATGATTTATTTTATTTTTGCACTTTCAGGGCTTCTCATCCACGTTGGGTTCAAAGGAAGAACAGAGATACGACAGAAAGCTCAACATGTGCCTGTAAAGCAGACGTGTGCCTGAGTGACTTCAGCACAGGTGACGCCCCCCCCCCCCCCTTACCTGTATGACCTCACGTCAACATGATGTTTTTCACAAGCTAAAGCTAAAACTTCACCTGAAACACAGGCAGATATTCTATTTTCTTCTCACGGATGCAGCGACAAGTTAAAGCCTGAGTGTTTGATTCTCCTTTAAATCATGTTGGTGCAACAATAACGGATCTGATTCGCTGTCACTTCCTGTAATTATGTAAACACGGCCAACTGAAGCCAGCGTGCCCTTTAGTACGTCCACTTTCCTCTGTAATTACAAACTGTTGTAAACTGTCTCACTGTGCTATTACCAGCTACGGCGCTAACACGCTAACACGCTAACACCCCGCGATCACTTCACTGCCCGTCTGTAAATCTGAGCTCCATCGCGCTGTTGCTCGTGAAGGTTAATAATAACCGCTGTCTCTCTCTGGAGACACAGCGAGGAGTCGCTTCATCAAACTGAGGCGGTTAATTAAGGAGGAGATGAAAGACGAGACAGAACACCTTCTAGTTTAGCCTTTGAAAACACATCCGAGGAGAATTTGCCACCAAACTTCAAATCAGATTTCTGTTTCAGCTCTTTCAAACTCTTGAAGGACACATCCAGTAACTGTACGGTAGCTGCTGCTCACAATAACACAAACAAACAGTCCCCGTTGACCTCCACTGTATTTCTATCTCAATTAATGTATACAATAAAAACTCCTGTCAGATTGTAAATGATCAGTATTACTGATCAACTGAGAATTATCACAACGCTCAAAGGTTTTAAAGCTTCCCATTGACTCATTCATTACATCTTCAAAGCCACCAGACTCCACTGAAAAAAACAGGAATTTTACCTCACAGAACACAGGAGCTGCTGGTCTGCTGCTGCCTTGTTAGCTTTGTGTTATTTTCTGACTTTGATGTTTAAAATAGTAAATTGGGTCCAAAACTATATTTGTGAAACACACAATAACACCAACACACTGACTGATGGAGGCAGCAGCAGACCAGCAGCTCCTGTGTCCTGTTCTCTAAAATCCCTGTTTTAGTGAATGTAGTCTGGTGTGTGTGCAGAGAGCGATATAACGGCTGTTTGTGGTTAAACCAAAAGGATCTTCCAGGTCTCTCTCATTGTTTCATTTAGACACCAGGATATGAACAGGTTAAAAAACACCAGAATTACCCTTTAAAGCACTCACATAGAAAGCGTTGAGGAAACATTTCTCTACTGTGTCCTCCTGAGCCTCCTGAGTTCACAGAGTAGTTGAACCTGACTGGTCTGCATCAGCAAGTATCCGATCAGTGTTTAGTTACTGGGCTCTCAACGACCCCCGCAGGAGACGAATCCAGCCGTCAGAGCGGCTAAATGCAGCGTGACTCGGCTGTCGGCCACAGGAGTAAACTCTGTTTTGGTTTCCTGCTCCTCCGGTCGGTGCAGCGGTGATATATGGAGAGGTCAGAGGTCACCGGGGACGCCCGATGAATGGGCTCCCTGTTGGTCCCAAACATCGGGGGAAACAGTTTGATAAAGATGAAATGACACATAAACTAAAGCACCAAGCCAGTAAACAGCTGAACACGTGGAGGTAAAAACACAAACTGAGAAAGACCAGCAGCTGAAAGACGACGGCCTGATACGAACATCTGCAAACACGACTCACTACTGTATTTACTGCAGTGTGAAATACAGATGAAGTTATTTTCATGTTTTTCAGACTAGAAAAGTGTCAGAAACACTAAGCCTGTGGCTAAAAGAGGCTAAAAAGCTGCAGAGATGGCGGCAATAAAAAAACTCTTCAAACATCCCTATGCCACATTATCAGCCTCCAACAGATGTTTGTTTAACTGTCGTCTGCTCCACAGAACCAACATGGCCGCCGTCGTAACCGCTCAGGGTCTGTTTAGACGTTCAGTGTCTCTGGTTTCCATCAGCTGATCCATTAAATCTAAAAACTTCAGCCGCCCTCGCAGTCATGTGATTAACAGTGTTCCCCTCTAATGAAATAACAGTTTGATAGACTGATGATGGCGATGCTGTGTGTGGTCTGAGCACTAATAGATGGACTGTTTTATACACACACACACACACAGTTAATGGAGCTAATGTTATTTCTCGGGTTGTTGCCGTGGAGCTGGTGGCGAACATCAACAGCGTCCTGATAATCATCGTCCAGTGACATCACTGCTGGCTGACGAGCCCGAAGAAGAAAGAAATAGTCCAATAGTCCTTAAAGGGTAACTGGTGTTTGTACCCATGATCCTCTCTGTCCACATCCTGGTGTGTGAGTGACTGGTAGGTAGTAAAAGTGTTGGAACTGGTCCAGTAGATCACCTCAGCCAGCAGACACCAAACGGGCTGCAATGGCTGCAACGTGATCCTTTGGGACAACTGCACCTGATCACAGTAGGTCCACTAAAAGAGCTTGTTTGATCCACTGACAGGCTCAGAGTGTTATTCTAAGTGTGTGACAGCATCATGGAAAGGATCCCTACAGAGAGAGACCTGGAAGATCCTTTTGGTTTAACCACAAACAGCACACACACCAGACTACATTCACAAAAACAGGGATTTAAGAGAACAGGACACAGGAGCTGCTGCTCTGCTGCTGCCTCCATCAGTCAGTCTGTTTGTGTTGTTGTGTGTTACACAAATATTGTGTTGGATCTAAATGAACCATTTAAATCACCAAAGTCACACAATACCTCAAACACACTAACTGATGGAGGCAGCAGCAGACCAGCAGCTCCTGTGTTCTGTCAGCTAAAATCCCTGTTTTTGTGAATGTAGTCTGGTGTGTTTGAAGATGTAATGGGTGAGTGAATGGGGGCTTTAAAACCCTTCAGCATCATGATTATTTTGATCATTATTGTCAGATGATTGATGCGTTTTGATATCTGAATGGAATTTGTATTGTATACATTAGCTAAGGTAGAAATACAGTGGATGTCTTTAAAACGTGATAACTCATCCACAGTTATCACTGAGAAAAGTCTGAGCTGCTGGGTTATGCACGATGTCACATATCAGTGGTTCTGGTAACATAACTGTTGGAGGTGTCCATCAAACGTCTAATTAAAAAATGAACTTAAAAAACTATGCAAATGTGCACATTTTATAAACTGCTGCACATAATTATGCACATGACTCTTTATGTACAGATAAGAAAGAAAGCAGGGAGACATAAGAAGAAGAAGAAGAAGAAGAAGTTATTCAGTTCATTTCTGCGTCCCTACAAAAGCTTTCCAGCGTTTTGTAACTGGGCCGCCGTGATGAGCTCTCACTGGGCCGAGAGCTCCGGCTCTAATGAATTTAATTAAGGGGAAGAGGGTTAATTGGCAATTTGGCGAGAGACTAAAAACAGAGACACTTTGTCCATCATACGGACGGAGAAACCACAGAGACACTGAGAGTCAGTGGAGGGACTGCAGGTTAAATCTAGTCCCAAGTCTGTGACACTGTTGTTTACTGTTGACAACAAGATCATGTGTAGTCATTTGGTCCATCAGTGATCTGTTACATCGCTCTCTTTCAAGACACCAAACTCCATTGACAAAAACAGTAATTTTAACTCAGAGAACACAGCAGTCGCTGGTTTACTGCTGCCTTGTGTTGGTGTGTGACTCTGGTGTTCTAAGGGATTCATTTGGATCCAGCACAGTATTTATGTCACACTCAATAACACAAATGACACAAGTGATCCAGTTAGCGCTAGACCAGCTCCTGTGTCCTGTTCTCTAAAATCCCTGTTTTAGTGAATGTAGTCTGGTGTGTGTGCTGTTTGTGGTTAAACCAAAAGGATCTTCCAGGTCTCTCTCTGTAGGGATCCTTTCCATGATGCTGTCACACACTTAGAATAACACTCTGAGCCTGTCAGTGGATCAAACAAGCTCTTTTAGTGGACCTACTGTGATCAGGTGCAGTTGTCCCATAGGATCACGTTGCAGCCATTGCAGCCCGTTTGGTGTCTGCTGGCTGAGGTGATCTACTGGACCAGTTCCAACACTTTTACTACCTACCAGTCACTCACACACCAGGATGTGGACAGAGAGGATCATGGGTAGAAACAGTGGAGCTCCCACACTGGCAGACATCCTTCTGTTGCCCTGTTCAGGTAAACAGCCACAAACAGATAACAGATGACACATTAACCTCAAACAGCTAAACCAGGAGTGGTTGGACCAACAATCCTCTGATTATGTTCCTCAGTTTTCACCAACTGTCCCAACCAGCTTCTGCTTTAATGACCAGTTTGAGCGCCGACAGACATCTTAAAATACCTGCAGACCACAGGGACACTATCACACCGTGTTTTCATCCAGACGGGCTTCAACACAAATGTGGAGCAAACTGAAGGACTGAAGGAGTTCAGTGACTCTAACTTTAGATATTTTGTGGGTGTTGGGTGAGATGGCTCTATAGCGCCCCCTACAGAGTACCACACATGTAAGCCTCTTACAGCTACACCAAAAAATGGACAGGAAGTGTCGCCATTTTGAATCACATGTGGAGTTTTGGTGTATTTTTGGGAGTTGTAAATTGGACTGGTCCGGGGGGGTGAATCAGATCCACCTCACGGTGTAGAAAAGGTGTTAATGATGAAATCTACCTCGTGGTTCTGCAGGATATCGAACGGCGTCACCTCAGTGAGGCTCTGAGTGTCCGTGTCTCACCAGGAAACAGGAGGAGCTAGAAACCAACATGGCCGACAGCAGCAGACAGAAGGTTTTGTGTTCTGGTTCTGCTTTGAAAAGAATCTACACGTTGTGTGATAAATGAGCCGGAAGCTGCGAAAACACCGGTATGCTCCTTTAAACTTCACGCATTACAGGATTTTATCTCCGAGCCGAGACAGAAGCGGCTCAGACGTCCATCAGCCGCTCGGAGGCTAAATGAGGCCGAGTGTTTCCGCCCAAGTCTGAGCTGAAAACCTTTTTTGTTTGACTCTCTGTGCCGCCGGCGCCCGATAAAACCCCGTTTACCTGACGCCTCAGACTGGGAACATTAGCAGCAGCTATTTTAAAACCTGTGAAGTTGGACCAGAGTGGGAGGGGAGGGAGGGGAGGGGAGGGGAGGGGAGGGGAGGGGAGGGGAGAGGAGGGAGGGGAGAGGCCGGAGCTCCGAGTTCACACACAGATTCACACACTGTGAGTCGGG
>NC_092022.1:26860000-26865000 GCF_042242105.1 Pempheris klunzingeri | reverse complement strand
GGATCCCTACAGAGAGAGACCTGGAAGATCCTTTTGGTTTAACCACAAACAGCACACACACCAGACTACATTCACTAAAACAGGGATTTTAGCTCACAGAACACAGGAGCTGCTGCTCTGCTGCTGCCTCCATCAGTCAGTGTGTTTCTGCTATAATGAAACTTTGGTGTTTTAGAGGGTTAATTCAGATCATAACTGAGTGTCTAAAATACCAAAGTTTTATATTTCAAGTCAACAAAAGTCCAGCGTTGTGCGATTTAAAATCATTGTTTTTGTCAATGGAGTCTGGTGGTTTTGAGGAGACCCGGCGCTCCAAAGCAACATAATATGCTAATCACTTCACTTCATTATGTTTAATTAACGGAGGAATGTGCTCCATCTGAGCACAACATGAAAGCTAGTTAGCAGAGTTAAGAGCTTTCTACATGAGAGCAGTCATCTGAGCCCCGAGGAGTCAGAGAGCTGTGACCTCTGACCTCTGACCTTTATTAGTGGTTTCCTGTGTGGTCGTGCTAACGCTGGCGTTCTGCAGGTATTTCACCTGAAGCATCGGACACATGAACATAATGACTGCTGCCAGGCGACCAGAGGACCAACAGGTGAACAACGGTCCCAACGTCCTCTGAATAAAGGGACATTTCACCAGATCATCACCCACGGTGAGCCGCTGCATTCAGGTCCCGCCCGAGTTATCGTAAATATCAGATCTCAGTGTTCACAGTGAATCACACGAGTCAGAGAAGACAAAGATGGCCGCCTCCAATCAGCAAAGCTCTGACAGTCAACTGAAGTGAGTCAGAATCAACAGGAATGTAGTGAAGAGAGACAGTAGAGACGCAGTGGAGACACAGTAGAGACGCAGTAGAGATGCAGTAGGGAGACAGTAGAGCCGCAGTAGAGATGCAGTAGAGACAGTAGAGATGCAGTAGAGATGCAGTAGAGACGCAGTAGAGACGCAGTAGAGATGCAGTAGAGACAGTAGAGCCACAGTAGAGATGCAGTAGAGACGCAGTAGAGACAGTAGAGATGCAGTAGAGATGCAGTAGAGACGCAGTAGAGACGCAGTAGAGACAGTAGAGACGCAGTAGAGACGCAGTAGAGGACAGTAGAGACAGTAGAGATGCAGTAGAGACGCAGTAGAGACAGTAGAGATGCAGTAGAGACAGTAGAGACGCAGTAGAGATGCAGTAGAGACAGTAAAGCCGTAGTAGAGACGCAGTAGAGGACAGTAGAGACGCAGTAGAGACAGTAAAGCCGTAGTAGAGACGCAGTAGAGGACAGTAGAGACGCAGTAGAGACGCAGTGGAGATGCAGTAGAGGACAGTAGATTTGCAGTAGAGATGCAGTAGGGAGGCAGTAGAGATGCAGTAGGACAGTAGAGATGCAGTAGAGACAGTAGAGATGCAGTAGAGACACAGTAGAGACGCAGTAGAGGACAGTAGAGACGCAGTAGAGACAGTAGAGATGCAGTAGAGGACAGTAGAGATGCAGTAGAGACAGTAGAGATGCAGTAGAGACACAGTAGAGATGCAATAGAGACAGTAGAGATGCAGTAGAGACACAGTAGAGACAGTAGAGACACAGTAGAGATACAGTAGATTTGCAGTAGAGACAGTAGAGATGCAGTAGAGATGCAGTAGAGACAGTAGAGACAGTAGAGACAGTAGATTTGCAGTAGAGATGCAGTAGAGATGCAGTAGAGACAGTAGAGACAGTAGAGACAGTAGAGATGCAGTAGAGACGCAGTAGAGATGCAGCAGAAACAGTAGAGCCGCAGTAGAGACAGTAGAGCCGCAGTAGAGGACAGTAGAGATGCAGTAGAGACAGTAGAACCGCAGTAGAGGACAGTAGAGATGCAGTAGAGACAGTAGAGATGCAGTAGAGACACAGTAGAGATGCAGTAGAGACACAGTAGAGATACAGTAGAGACAGTAGACACAGTAGAGACGCAGTAGAGCTGCAGTAGAGACAGTAGAGATGCAGTAGAGGACAGTAGAGATGCAGTAGAGACAGTAGAGCCGCAGTAGAGGACAGTAGAGATGCAGTAGAGACAGTAGAGATGCAGTAGAGATACAGTAGAGACAGTAGACACAGTAGAGACGCAGTAGAGACGCAGTAGAGACAGTAGAGATGCAGTAGAGACAGTAGAGATGCAGTAGAGACAGTAGAGATACAGTAGAGATACAGTAGAGACACAGTAGAGACAGTAGAGATGCAGTAGAGATGCAGTAGAGACAGTAGAGACACAGTAGAGACAGTAGAGACGCAGTAGAGACAGTAGAGACAGTAGAGATGCAGTAGAGATACAGTAGAGACAGTAGAGACAGTAGAGACGCAGTAGAGACAGTAGAGATGCAGTAGAGACACAGTAGAGACACAGTAGAGACACAGTAGAGACAGTAGAGACGCAGTAGAGCTGCAGTAGAGACAGTAAAGACACAGTAGAGACAGTAAAGATGCAGTAGAGACAGTAGAGTTTTTATCTTTCAGTGAAATGTTGCTGATTGACACCATTGATTATTGATCAGGTCTCATCAACAGAATAACGTGATCATTTATTTTATTAATATTTAAGTCCATCAGACCTCACTGTTAATTTTTGGTGTTGATTGATTGATAATCTGAACCAGGACTCAGACTAATCACTATTTTCATTATTGATTACTGCTGATTAATTGATTAGGTGATGAATTGTTTGGCCAACAGTCCAGAAGTGATCAGTGCAATAATCAATTTAAACAAATGGTCACTGAGACAGTTTCAATTCGTTTTCTTTCCATGATCAATAAATTAATTGATTAGTCAGATCAGCTTTAATCCGTGCTTCCATTCACAGATGATCACGACTGATCAATCAGGTTATTGATCAGCTGAACATCTGCTGGTGAGGACGTGATGGAGACCTCCTCCTCCATCATTATCACACAGCCGATCAGATCAGGTATTGATCAGGTATAGATCACCTACAGACCTGCTGCTGACGGTGACACACATATCGATCCCTTGTTAGATCATTGATCATCTTTGAGTTATTGATCATTTTACAGTGTCTAGCAGCTTTTATTATTTCTGTGCTGTTCAGTCTTTAAACAGTAGAAATCAGCTGACAGGGTTTCTGATTGATCACCTTCAGCCCGGTGTGAACGGATCTGATCATCTGTATCGATCCCAGCGGGAGGAACACGGTCGTGTCTATGGAATCGATCCGGTCTCTCGTGTCTCCCGGTTTCGGATCGATCAGTTATCGGTTCTGAGAGCGGAGCTGGTCCGCAGCAGGACGGATGAAGGGAAACAGAAACGTGATTTTCTGCGTGGAGACGTTTTCTCGCCTTTTTCGGCGCTTCGGCTGCGATTTTAAACGTTTTTCTGCTGCCTCCCCCCTCTTTGTTCCTCTTTAATGGATCGGCGTCTGGAGCCTCGCTACCTCCCAGACCCCCTCCTCCCATCTCCTCCCCCCACCTCCCCCCTCCAGGCTACAGAAAAACACACGTTTGCGGCCACAGATTTCATCTTTTACGCACCGAATTCACGCATTAAGGAGAAAAGCGCAGAGCCGCGCGCCGCCCGGAGCCCCGACACAGGCCGCCCGTGCCCGCTAAATACCCCGAGGGGCAAAGGCAGCCCTACCTGGGGTATCAACCCCCACACGAGCGCGGCCCCGGTCCCTCGCCCCCTCCGCTCACCGCGTGGGGAGACGGTGGGAAAGGAGCAGATTTCCACGAGCAGAAGCAGCAGATGAGCGGTGATGCGGCGAGGAGGCGAGGCGTTTTCCCCCCAAACATCCACACACATACCCCCCCTCCACCACCACCACCACCACCCCGCTACCCCCACATCTGCCACCCGGACCTGGAAAACCCCCCAACATCTCCACCCTGAGCCCCCCCCCTCCGCCCCACCGGGAGCTCCGGACTTACCTGGACGGAAACGCGCAGAAAAGTCCAATCAGTTATTTAAATCCACAGTCCCACGCGCGCTGCCGCTGCTGCCTTTCTCCTTCTTCTTCTTCTTCTTCTTCTTCTTCTTCTCCTCCTCTTCTCACACAGCAGGGCGGCCTGAGCTCAGGGGGCAGGACGCAGAGGGAGGGGTCCGGACAGGTAACGACGTCCTGCGTGAAGAAGTCCAACAGTAATCCAGAGCGGAGCGATGCGAGCGGCGCGGCGCGGCGCGTCTCCCCCGGTCACACACAGCCTGCCTCGGCTCGGCTCGGCTCGCTCTGCCCCTGCTCCGCCACAGCCAGCCCCCCATCTGGGCCGTACCACTCCGCGCCCGGGTGGGAGGGGGGGTCGGCCAATTAGAGGCGGTCAATTAAACCACTAAAAAGTCGATTAATCGGTTTGTTAAAGGCTCCGTTAGTGGGGGGGCAACCGAGTTATTAACACACAGGAGAACGAAGGGATGGTCGTCTGTTAAAACAGGGGGGGTGCTGTGTTTTTAGGGTGGGAAGCAGCTGTTACACCCCCATAAAATCTGTGTTTTGGTTCAGTCCAACTCCTTAATCTGCTGTTTTTCTCCTCCTAAAGCCAGATGTGGAGAGAGAGAGAGAGAGAGAGAGAGAGAGAGAGAGAGAGAGAGAGAGAGAGAGAGCCTGACTCACACTGAGAGAGAGAGAGAGAGACACATATATATATATGTATGTATGTAGAGAGAGAGAGAGAGAGAGAGAGAGCCTGACTCACACTGAGAGAGAGACAGAGAGAGACACATATATATATATGTATGTATGTAGAGAGAGAGATGAGGATGTATATATAGAGATAAAGGCAGAGGGCGAGATGCTTGGAAATAAAGAAAGATGGAGACAATGAAGGGATGGAAGTGGAGGAGGAAAGGAAATGGAAACAAGTGAGGAAACACAGGAGGGATGGAGGGAAGTAAAGAAAAAGAAAGGTGGAGGAGAGGAAAGGAACCAGAAACAGGGAATGAGACAAAAATACCAAGACGGTGAAAGGACAGGATGTAGGAGGGTAAAGAGACGTAGAGAAAGACAGAAGAAGAAG
>NC_092022.1:26835000-26847500 GCF_042242105.1 Pempheris klunzingeri | reverse complement strand
GGATCAAACAGGCCGCATTTCTTCTTCTTCTGCTGCTTTAATGTGTTTCTAACGGGATCAAACGGGCCGCGTTTCTTCTTCTGCTGCTTTAAATGTGTTTCTAACGGGATCAAACAGGCCGCGTTTCTTCTTCTGCTGCTTTAAATGTGTCTCTTGGATGTACTTCCTGCTTTGTTGTGCTGCAGCTACAGACAGCAGCTAAAGTCAAAGTGAAAAGTCTGCACTGGGGCTTTTATTTTGAAAACTGAGTGGATTCTCTTCTGTCTGACTTCCTGCGCTGCTTGACTTGAGCAGAGCGCCAAAACGCTCCTGAAGGGTTAAACTAGAGCGGACGCAGACGCTCCCGGTGGGATTCGACCTTC
Source organism: Pempheris klunzingeri (assembly GCF_042242105.1). Classification (NCBI taxonomy): domain Eukaryota; kingdom Metazoa; phylum Chordata; class Actinopteri; order Acropomatiformes; family Pempheridae; genus Pempheris; species Pempheris klunzingeri. The sequence continues at coordinate 26,847,138 of NC_092022.1, read as the reverse complement.
AGTCAGTCCTCTCACACAGAATCTACTTTAATGCTCTCGTCCAGTCGGGTCCCAGCGGTCCACTGGGAACCAGTTTGACCGGTTCGGGCGTTTCACCTCTCCAGTCGGCTCCACTCGGCAGGAGGGTCTCGGGGTCCTCTGGGCTTCTGGATACGACAGTTAAACCCTGAAAGACACCAAATACCAACACACCGATAATCAGTTCTGTGGTTCTGTAAAAGGTGATGTCACACACTCCAACCAATCAGGGGAGAGCAGGAAGAGACTGTGATGTTGTTTTGGGGATATTTCATGTGAACGCTGCTTCACGTAGACGCTCTCCCCCACATGGTCTCTGCCGTCAGACCTCAGTCTGTTCCTTTAAGGTTCAGTGAAGGTCTGAGACTGATCTGGAGTCAGTCCATCAAAACCACAACGTCTTGTTTTGTCTATTCTCTACACCCACTGGTTTGAAGCCTCGAGCAGTTTCAAAATCGCCATCTTGATTTTGGAGCCAGAAGTGAAGCATTAATTTTATCCCTGCCTCTGATTGGTCAGTGAGCAGGTAGCCCCGCCCTAAAGCCCCCCCCTTCCTGGTGTATCTTCCTCTAAATGGACCATAATTTAATACCGACCAATCAGAGGACGCTTCTTTATAGACTGATACCGACCAATCAGAGGACGCTTCTTTATACAGACTGATACCGACCAATCAGAGGACGCTTCTTTATACAGACTGATACCGACCAATCAGAGGACGCTTCTTTACAGACTGATACCGACCAATCAGAGGACGCTTCTTTATACAGACTGATACCGACCAATCAGAGGACGCTTCTTTATAGACTGATACCGACCAATCAGAGGACGCTTCTTTACAGACTGATACCGACCAATCAGAGGACGCTTCTTTATACAGACTGATACCGACCAATCAGAGGACGCTTCTTTATAGACTGATACCGACCAATCAGAGGACGCTTCTTTATAGACTGATACCGACCAATCAGAGGACGCTTCTTTATAGACTGATACCGACCAATCAGAGGACGCTTCTTTACACAGACTGATACCGACCAATCAGAGGACGCTTCTTTATAGACTGATACCGACCAATCAGAGGACGCTTCTTTACACAGACTGATACCGACCAATCAGAGGACGCTTCTTTACACAGACTGATACCGACCAATCAGAGGACGCTTCTTTATAGACTGATACCGACCAATCAGAGGACGCTTCTTTATACAGACTGATACCGACCAATCACAGGACGCTTCTTTATAGACTGATACCGACCAATCAGAGGACGCTTCTTTATACAGACTGATACCGACCAATCAGAGGACGCTTCTTTACAGACTGATACCGACCAATCAGAGGACGCTTCTTTATACAGACTGATACCGACCAATCAGAGGACGCTTCTTTATAGACTGATACCGACCAATCAGAGGACGCTTCTTTATAGACTGATACCGACCAATCAGAGGACGCTTCTTTATACAGACTGATACCGACCAATCAGAGGACGCTTCTTTATAGACTGATACCGACCAATCAGAGGACGCTTCTTTACAGACTGATACCGACCAATCAGAGGACGCTTCTTTATACAGACTGATACCGACCAATCAGAGGACGCTTCTTTATAGACTGATACCGACCAATCAGAGGACGCTTCTTTACACAGACTGATACCGACCAATCAGAGGACGCTTCTTTATACAGACTGATACCGACCAATCAGAGGACGCTTCTTTATACAGACTGATACCGACCAATCAGAGGACGCTTCTTTACAGACTGATACCGACCAATCAGAGGACGCTTCTTTACAGACTGATACCGACCAATCAGAGGACGCTTCTTTACAGACTGATACCGACCAATCAGAGGACGCTTCTTTATAGACTGATACCGACCAATCAGAGGACGCTTCTTTACACAGACTGATACCGACCAATCAGAGGACGCTTCTTTATAGACTGATACCGACCAATCAGAGGACGCTTCTTTACACAGACTGATACCGACCAATCAGAGGACGCTTCTTTACACAGACTGATACCGACCAATCAGAGGACGCTTCTTTATAGACTGATACCGACCAATCAGAGGACGCTTCTTTACACAGACTGATACCGACCAATCAGAGGACGCTTCTTTATACAGACTGATACCGACCAATCAGAGGACGCTTCTTTACACAGACTGATACCGACCAATCAGAGGACGCTTCTTTATAGACTGATACCGACCAATCAGAGGACGCTTCTTTACACAGACTGATACCGACCAATCAGAGGACGCTTCTTTACACAGACTGATACCGACCAATCAGAGGACGCTTCTTTATAGACTGATACCGACCAATCAGAGGACGCTTCTTTACACAGACTGATACCGACCAATCAGAGGACGCTTCTTTATACAGACTGATACCGACCAATCAGAGGACGCTTCTTTACACAGACTGATACCGACCAATCAGAGGACGCTTCTTTATAGACTGATACCGACCAATCAGAGGACGCTTCTTTACACAGACTGATACCGACCAATCAGAGGACGCTTCTTTATAGACTGATACCGACCAATCAGAGGACGCTTCTTTATAGACTGATACCGACCAATCAGAGGACGCTTCTTTACACAGACTGATACCGACCAATCAGAGGACGCTTCTTTACAGACTGATACCGACCAATCAGAGGACGCTTCTTTACACAGACTGATACCGACCAATCAGAGGACGCTTCTTTACAGACTGATACCGACCAATCAGAGGACGCTTCTTTACACGGACTGATACCGACCAATCAGAGGACGCTTCTTTATACGGACTGATACCGACCAATCAGAGGACGCTTCTTTATAGACTGATACCGACCAATCAGAGGACGCTTCTTTATAGACTGATACCGACCAATCAGAGGACGCTTCTTTATAGACTGATACCGACCAATCAGAGGACGCTTCTTTACACAGACTGATACCGACCAATCAGAGGACGCTTCTTTACACAGACTGATACCGACCAATCAGAGGACGCTTCTTTATAGACTGATACCGACCAATCAGAGGACGCTTCTTTATAGACTGATACCGACCAATCAGAGGACGCTTCTTTATAGACTGATACCGACCAATCAGAGGACGCTTCTTTATAGACTGATACCGACCAATCAGAGGACGCTTCTTTACACAGACTGTGTTGTGAACCAGTAATTAAAGAAGACAGCAAAAAGAAGGCTGTGTGAAAATGATGGACTGTCCCTTTAAAGACATACTGACCGATCCCACCAGGTGAACACAGGTTGGTCACGTCTGAGACTGACGAGGAGAGGTCTTCATATTCGTCGTCTGCTGGTGAAGGACAATCAGCTGGAGGAGAGAAGAGTCACGTATTTATCGTCTCCTACAGCACATCCACCCCCCCACCCTACCTGTCGCCTCCCTGTTACCTGGCAACAGGTTATATTCCCCGTTGTGACTGGCTGGTGTGGCCATGTCGTAGATGGGCGTGGCAGAGTGCGTCAGGCTGAGCGGTTTAACCCGGGGGCTGACCGTGCTGTAGATGGGAACAGCCGGCACTCCTGAGGGGTCGTTGTCATAGTGATGGGACGGGGGCAGCATCCTAAGGGGTAATTATCAGGAGACGGGAGTTCAAATATACTTTCTGAAGGACAAGAAACAGCAGCATCATAAAAACAACCACTGTTCACTAAGTGATTCCACAAACTAGCAGATCAGATCCTCTATTTAAAGGGTCACTCCCTCTGTGTCCACATCCTGGTGTGTGAGTGACTGGTAGGTAGTAAAAGTGTTGGAACTGGTCCAGTAGATCACCTCAGCCAGCAGCCACCAAACGGGCTGCAATGGCTGCAACGTGATCCTTTGGGACAACTGCACCTGATCACAGTAGGTCCACTAAAAGAGCTTGTTTGATCCACTGACAGGCTCAGAGTGTTATTCTAAGTGTGTGACAGCATCATGGAAAGGATCCCTACAGAGAGAGACCTGGAAGATCCTTTTGGTTTAACCACAAACAGCACACACACCAGACTACATTCACTAAAACAGGGATTTTAGAGAACAGGACACAGGAGCTGCTGCCTCCATCAGTCAGTGTGTCTGTGTTATTGTGTGTTACACAAGTATTGCGTGGGATCCAAACTAACTCTTTAAAACACAAAAGTCACACAATAACACAAACACACTGACTGATGGAGGCAGCAGCAGAGCAGCAGCTCCTGTGTCCTGTTCTCTAAAATCCCTGTTTTAGTGAATGTAGTCTGGTGTGTGTGCTGTTTGTGGTTAAACCAAAAGGATCTTCCAGGTCTCTCTCTGTAGGGATCCTTTCCATGATGCTGTCACACACTTAGAATAACACTCTGAGCCCAGACTGTTGAGATAAATCAGGGTGGGAAAAGTGGAGCAGCAGTATTTGTCCCTCATCTCATCATCAAAGTGACATCAACAGATATAATAAGTCAAAATGTATCATGTCAACATTTCAGCTTAAAAGTCAGAATCTTGACTCTTTGTCTCATTAGTCTTGATTGATTTGTTATTTCTAACATTTAATCTCCACAACGGAATAAATACAGATACCTGAAACTGATCAGTTTGGTCATTTATTGTAACATATGTAATATATCTAAACTACCAGAGGCTGTGTTCTTCTTTGCTGTTTTAAAGATGCATCACTAAGATCTCAAAATACCATTTGATTAAACTCTATAAAATGACAGCTGGGATCTGAAGAGGAGCTCCAGGTGTTTCCTCACCTGCTCTGGCTGCTGGATCCGGGCGTGGCCACACCTGAGTGGGCGGAGCTTGGCGAAGGTGGGTTGTGGTGTTTGGGCTTGTTGACCACAGCGTATGTGTCACTCATGTCAGTCTCCTGTGGCGGCCTGAATCCAGAAAGGAAGACGGATGACTCTGGGATGCTAGCTGCTAACACAGTGGCTCCAACACTGTTTTGTTTTTGACATTTGTGCTTGTGTACAGATTAAATACATCAGATACAACATCTTAATAACTCCAGTATTTTTATACATCATTTGTGTTTGAAAAAAGTTTTGTAATTGCTGTAATATCGCTCTTTTCACAGCCACCAGACTGCAGTGACAAAAACAGTAATTTTAGCTCACAGAACGCAGTATTTACTGCTCTGCTTTTCTTAGTTTCTTTGTGTTATTGTGTGACTTTGGTGTTTTAAAGGATTAGTTTGGATCCATCACAACATTTGTCTAACACATAATAACACAAACACACTAAGTGATCCAGGCTGTGGTGGACCAACAAACTCCTGTGTTCTGTTACCTAGAATTACTGTTTTTTTCAATAGAGTCTGGTGTCTGTAAAGAGAGCGAAAAAAGAGCTGTTTCTGGTTAAATAGAAATGATCCACTGAATGAAATCCAACAATTTTTTGTCCCAATCAGTTTGTCAGCGAGCAAAATATGTACAAAAAGTTACCAGGTTTAAAGATACACATTCAGAAGCGGCCGTTGTATCGCTCTCTCCAAAGCCACCAGACTCCATTGACAAAAGCAGTAATTTTACCTCTGAGAGTTGCTGGTCTGCTGCTGCCTGATTTCTTTGTGTTAATGTGTGACTGGTGTTTTAAAGGGTTAGTTCGTATCCAACACAATATTTGTCTAACTCACAACTACATAAAAAACCTAACAACAACTGGACACTAAGGAAACAGGAAGTGGAGCTCATCTTTGGGCTTTGGGACTACAGGTACCATGATGCATTGCAGGACTGACTGTACTGACCCAGAGCCTGGAGGAAGGAGAAGGCTGCAGCAGCTCGAGCTCACTGTCGGTTTAACGCGCCTCAGCAGGAAGTCGCTCTGGAGACAACTTCCTGACTGCGGTCGTCATGGTAACTGTGATTGTAACCAATGTGGTCCAACCAGACGGCCGCACAGGACGCTTCTCCTCCTCTCCTCCTTTCCTCTCCTTCCTCACCCCTTTCCTCTCCTCTAACCCTCACCATCCTCTTTCTTTCACTTTTCCTCTGTGCCTTCATTTACTTCCTCTTCTTCTTCTCTCTCACTTCTCCTCTCAAACTTCTCTCCTCCTCCTCTTCCTCCTCCTCCTCCTCCTCCTCTTCCTCCTCCTCTCTCTATCTCTCAGCCCTCTCTCTGCTCCGTCTCCATGGTAACGTGATAACACATGGGGATGGTGGGATGGAGGAGGAGGGTGAGAGAGTGTTAATTTAACACCTCAGGGTGAGAAATCCTGTCTGTCTCCCTCCAGACAGACAGACAGACAGACAGACAGACAGATAGATAGATAGATAGATAGATAGATAGATAGATAGATAGATAGATAGATAGATAGATAGATAGATAGATAGATAGATAGATAGATAGATAGATTGATAGATAGATAGATAGATAGACTGATTGATAGACTGATACCTGTTGATGGAGGAAACAGGTCTTGTTTTCTTCTCTGGTTTCTTCGGCTGGTGAACAAACAGAAACAGGAAGTGAACGAGTTTTACTGTTACTGTAGTATTTTACTGTGTTCTAGTACTGTCACTGTAGTATTTTACTGTGTTCTAGTACTGTCACTGTAGTATTTTACTGTGTTCTAGTACTGTTACTGTAGTATTTTACTGTGTTCTAGTACTGTCACTGTAGTATTTTACTGTGTTCTAGTACTGTTACTGTAGTATTTTACTGTGTTCTAGTACTGTTACTGTAGTATTTTACTGTGTTCTAGTACTGTTACTGTAGTATTTTACTGTATTCTAGTACTGTCACTGTAGTATTTTACTGTGTTCTAGTACTGTCACTGTAGTATTTTACTGTGTTCTAGTACTGTTACTGTAGTATTTTACTGTGTTCTAGTACTGTCACTGTAGTATTTTACTGTGTTCTAGTACTGTTACTGTAGTATTTTACTGTGTTCTAGTACTGTCACTGTAGTATTTTACTGTGTTCTAGTACTGTCACTGTAGTATTTTACTGTGTTCTAGTACTGTCACTGTAGTATTTTACTGTGTTCTAGTACTGTCACTGTAGTATTTTACTGTGTTCTAGTAATGTTACTGTAGTATTTTACTGTGCTCCTACAGTGAAAGTACTACTAGTACACAGTGAAATACTACAGTGAAAGTACTACTAGTACACAGTGAAACACTACAGTGAAAGTACTACTAGTACACAGTGAAATACTACAGTGAAAGTACTACGAGTACACAGTAAAATACTACAGTGAAAGTACTACTAGTACACAGTGAAATACTACAGTGAAAGTACTACTAGTACACAGTGAAACCCTACAGTGAAAGTACTACTAGTACACAGTGAAATACTACAGTGAAAGTACTACGAGTACACAGTAAAATACTACAGTGAAAGTACTACTAGTACACAGTGAAATACTACAGTGAAAGTACTACTAGTACACAGTGAAACCCTACAGTGAAAGTACTACTAGTACACAGTGAAATACTACAGTGAAAGTACTACGAGTACACAGTAAAATACTACAGTGAAAGTACTACTAGTACACAGTGAAATACTACAGTGAAAGTACTACTAGTACACAGTGAAACCCTACAGTGAAAGTACTACTAGTACACAGTGAAACCCTACAGTGAAAGTACTACTAGTACACAGTAAAATACTACAGTGAAAGTACTACTAGTACACAGTGAAATACTACAGTGAAAGTACTACTAGTACACAGTGAAATACTACAGTGAAAGTACTACTAGTACACAGTGAAATACTACAGTAACAGTACTACTAGTACACAGTACACTTACAGTAGTATACTACTGTAAGTGTAAATATTTCACAGTACTTTTACTGCAGTACTTTTACTGCAGTACTTCCTCCCCTCCTGTCAGTAGCCTGTAGTTTGGTCGTTGGTCCTCAGGTGAACAAGCGATGAGCTGAACAGAGTCCAGCAGCAGGTGTCCTGTGGAGTGAACAGGACTTACCTGTCAGCAGGTGTGCTCCACCAGCTCCACCAGCTCCACCAGCTCCACCAGCTCCACTAGTTTAAATCTTACTCCTCTCTGTCTCTGTGTGTCTGAACAATCTGCTCTCAAACTGTCTGTAGCTTAATTTGCATACAGGAAGTCAGTTGACAGTTTTCTGTTTCCTCTTTCTGCAGCTGCTCTCCGTTCACTTCCTCCACCTCTGCGCCCACAAAGCGGCCCAGCGAGCTCCTGCTGGGATTCTCTACCTTGGACTGGTTGTGGCGGGGGGGTCGCTCGGCCGACCGAAGGACCCGTTCGAACATGAGGGCGGCGGCCGTGAAGATGAACTGATACTGTTCCTGCAGAGAAGAGGAAGAAGACAGAGTTCTTCTTCTCTGAAGTTTCCCTCTCAGTGACTCAGTGTCACATCAGATTCACCACGATGTCAAACACATCAGTCGGTCTTTATTTATACGGCAACGAGTTATTGTCTTTATCTCAAGACACGTTTCACTGAAGGCAGTTCAGAGTGAAGGGTTCAAGACTCCCAACGCCAGCAAGAATCAGGGGGCAAAGGCAGGAAAACTCCCCTTTAACAGAGAAACTCCCCTTTAACAGAGAAACTTCCCTTTAACAGAGAAACTCCCCTTTAACAGACAAACTTCCCTTTAACAGACAAACTCCCCTTTAACAGACAAACTTCCCTTTAACAGAGAAACTCCCCTTTAACAGAGAAACTTCCCTTTATCAGACAAACTCCCCTTTAACAGACAAACTTCCCTTTAACAGACAAACTCCCCTTTAACAGACAAACTTCCCTTTAACAGAGAAACTCCCTTTTAACAGACAAACTCCCCTTTAACAGAGAAACTCCCCTTTAACAGACAAACTCCCCTTTAACAGACAAACTTCCCTTTAACAGAGAAACTCCCTTTTAACAGACAAACTTCCCTTTAACAGACAAACTTCCCTTTAACAGAGAAACTCCCTTTTAACAGACAAACTCCCCTTTAACAGAGAAACTCCCCTTTAACAGAGAAACTCCCTTTTAACAGACAAACTCCCCTTTAACAGAGAAACTCCCCTTTAACAGAGAAACTCCCTTTTAACAGACAAACTCCCCTTTAACAGACAAACTTCCCTTTAACAGACAAACTCCCCTTTAACAGACAAACTCCCCTTTAACAGCTATGTAGCTAAGCTAAATTTGGCTGCTTGTTTTTGATGTATTATGTTAGTTAGAGGTTTATACTGCTCTTTTTCTAGTACTTGTACTTTTATAGGACCGTTTCATGTCTAAATGTGTGCTGGAGTGACAATAAAGTTCCTTGAATCCTTGAATAAAACCGGTTACATACTTTGGTCTGGACTGCAGAGGGTCTCTGACTCCGCAGCTCCAGGACGATCTTCATGATGCTGAAGTCTGCTGTGATCTTCTGCACAAGAAACAACACGACAGTGTTTGTTTGATCCACTGACAGGCTCAGAGTGTTATTCTCAGTGTGTGACAGCATCATGGAGAGGATCCCTACAGAGAGAGACCTGGAAGATCCTTTTGGTTTAACCACAAACAGCACACACACCAGACTACATTCACTAAAACAGGGATTTTAGAGAACAGGACACAGGAGCTGCTGGTATCTATGAGTTAGTTAGTTTGTGTTATTGTGTGACTTGGGTGTTTTAAAGGGTTAGTTTGGATCCAACTCGATATCTGTGTAACACACAATAACATACACAAACTAACCAACCAAGAAACAGCTGACCAGCAACTAATGTCTTTTCCAGGGTAAAATTGCTGCTTTTTTCAATGGAGTCTGGTGTCTTTGAAAAGAGTGATATAATAACGATTTCTGGTTAAATAAAAATGATCTACGGGACCAATTCCAACACTTTTATGTACCTACCAGTCATTTAGACCATAAAATATGTACAAATAGGTACCAGCATTTAAGATACACTTCCATCAACAGCCGTTTTATTGCTCTCTTCAAAAACACCAAACTCAATTGACAAAAATAGTAATTTTACAAACAAGTTGCGTAGAGATCTATTGCTGCCTCATTTAGTAGTTAGTTTGTGTTATTGTGGGACTTTGGTGTTTTAAAGGGTCAGTTCAGATCCAACACAATATTTGTGGGACACACAATAACACAAACAAACTAACTGGTTAAAGCAGCAGTGGAGGTTAAGGGAGCTAAAATGACTGTTTTTGTAAATGGAGTCTGGTGTAAAGTTAACTCTCCTAAATTAAATGAATGAAAATGGCTGTAATGTGAAGTCCCCTCTGTGGTAAAATGAGGTTTTATTTCTCAGTAGTTTGGTGCAGCAGGAGCAGGACCGCTGGCTGCTGCTGCGTGGCCATGTGTTGTGTTACCGTGTGTTACCTTGGTAACCAGCAGGTCATGGATGTAGTCGAGAGCACAGATGACTCCGGTCCTCCCACAGCCTGCACTGTAACACACACACACACACACACACACACACACACACACACACACACACACACACACACACACACAGAGGAACAGATGCAGTGTGCATGTTAACTGTGCCATCGTTAGCAGGTGTTACCTGCTGCATATTCACAGCATCCTGCTTTCTGTGTGTGTCAGTATTTGTGTGTGAGTGTGTGAGTGTGTGTGTGTGTGAGTGTGTGAGTGTGTGTGTGTGTGTGTGTGAGATAAGCTGCCATATGTGTGATACGGCCTGTTGAATGTTAATGACCATCTGACCTGCGATCAGTGCTGCTGGCAAAAGCAAGTGTCAGTGATGATGTGGAATTAACAGCCGTTTAGTGTGTGTGTGTGTGTGTGTGTGTGAGTGTGAGTGTGTGTGTGTGTGTGTGAGTGTGTGTGTACCTGCAGTGTATGAGCAGAGGAGAGGTGTGTCCTCCCTCACTGCTCCTGACTCTCTCCAGCAGGTCCAGGACTCCTGATGCCTCGTAGGGAATATCGTGATCCGGCCAGGACAGAAACTGATACTGGATCAGAGAATGGCTGTCCTGGAGGGGGAAGAGGAAGAGGAGGAGGAGGTTACAGTGCAGATCTTCCTCTCATCCAGAACTCTGATGGATCTGAACTCTTCCTTCATGAGGAGCGGTCAGACATGTTTAGCTTAGCTTAGCATAAACACTGGGAGTGGAGGGAAACTGCTAGCATAGCTCAGCAGATCAGAACACGTCCGGTGTGAAAAGTACAAGAAAGTACAAGTACCTCAGATCAGCACTGAAGTACTGGAGTTAATGTAGAGGACACCATGGGGGGGTCACATGGGGGGGGGTGAGGACGATGTTGCATATTTCGTGCACGGCTAACAGTTGTGCTAGCTAGCTACTTGAGTTTGCTCTAATGCTAGCTCTTGTTCGCTAGGCTAAACATTTGCCACTATGCTAGCTGACGTTAGCTTCTGTGTTCTGCTACTAGCTGTTTATTAGCTATTAAAGAAAATAGTAAACATGATCAATGAACACTTGAGCAACGTTTCAACACGGACTCAGTGTCAGTGAACGCAGCGTGACCAGAGTGCTGTCAGAGATCCTCTACAGCTACAGATGTGTCACTACAGGCTGCGGTCCAGAGGTCTGAAGTGGTCTCCACTTCCTGGTGGGGTACCTGGGCTGTTGGTCTGATCTTGGATCTCTAGTGTTCTATGAACCATAAATACTTTAGTCCAAACTGCACTCAGGGTGAGGAGGACTTGTTTGGTCAACGTTCACCTGAACCTGAACACAGTCACAACCAGGAGGTCACAATCTGGTCCAGGTGATCCAGCTCACCTGCTGATGTGAGACCGTCAGAGCTCGGACCACCAGGTCTTCGTTAGGACGTGTCTCCCCCTGCTGGAGACACACAGCAACAACACATTTAACACACAGCAGCAGCCATGTTTATTCTGGCTGTAAAAGGTCACCTGACACACCTGAACTGAACGTCACTGGTAATCACCTGCACCTGATCACAGTAGGTCCACTAAAAGAGCTTGTTTGATCCACTGACAGGCTCAGAGTGTTATTCTAAGTGTGTGACAGCATCATGGAAAGGATCCCTACAGAGAGAGACCTGGAAGATCCTTTTGGTTTAACCACAAACAGCACACACACCAGACTACATTCACTAAAACAGGGATTTTAGAGAACAGGACACAGGAGCTGCTGCTCTGCTGCTGCCTCCATCAGTCAGTGTGTCTGTGTTATTGTGTG
>NC_092022.1:26825000-26830000 GCF_042242105.1 Pempheris klunzingeri | reverse complement strand
TTCAGTGTTACTTTGGTGTTTTGGTTGTCACTCTATAACACCAGCAAACTAACCAATCGAGGCAGCAGCAGAGCAGCAGCTCCTGTGTCCTGTTCTCTAAAATCCCTGTTTTAGTGAATGTAGTCTGGTGTGTGTGCTGTTTGTGGTTAAACCAAAAGGATCTTCCAGGTCTCTCTCTGTAGGGATCCTTTCCATGATGCTGTCACACACTTAGAATAACACTCTGAGCCTCTTCAAAGACACCAGACTCCATTAACAAAAACAGAGATTTTATCTCACAGAACACAGGAGCTTCTGGTTTAGTTGTTATGACTTTAGTTTTGTTTAACACATTAGTTTGGATCCAAACTAACCCTTCAAAACACCAAAGTCACATAATAACACAAACACACTGACTGATGGAGGCAGCAGCAGAGCAGCAGCTCCTGTGTCCTGTTCTCTAAAATCCCTGTTTTAGTGAATGTAGTCTGGTGTGTGTGCTGTTTGTGGTTAAACCAAAAGGATCTTCCAGGTCTCTCTCTGTAGGGATCCTTTCCATGATGCTGTCACACACTTAGAATAACACTCTGAGCCTACTAGTCATTTACACTCTAGAATATGTACAAATAGGTCCTGGACTTTGATCACTTGTTCCTTTGATCAGTGGATAATGAGGAGACTGGATGAACTCAAAGCTGCTTCTGGACAGTCTGTAACATGTGCTGTATTCACTGAGGCATGCAGAAGCAGCTTCCTCTGGTCTGTGTGTGAGTGTGTGTGAGTGTGTGTGTGTGTGTGTGTGTGTGTGTGTGTGTGTGTGTTGAGCTCTATCAGCGTCACACGATGCAGAAAGGTTCAGAAAACCTGCAGGTTATTTCTGCAGTCGTTATATTCAGACAGTGGAGTTAGGTAAGAACGAACCGACCGGAGCCTCTTACAGCTCACTGAGTACTCGGGTTTATAACAAGAAGAGAACTGTTGTGGTTACTGGTGTTTTCCATACCTTGGGCTGTGTACATACTAGAACAGTAGTACCACACTGTGCAAGTCTGAACCCTTAATAAGTGACACCCACAGTGACACGCCTTTACTTCAGGAAATGTCCCTTTAACACCTTTGTCCTTGAATTTACCTCCAGAACTCCCTCAGCGACAGATACTGAACTTCCTGGTGCTGTCATGTGACCCAGTGACCGTTTCCAAGATGTCCGTCTGCCTGACTAACACCTGAGACACAGCCGGCTGATTTTAAACAGCTTGTTTTGGTCATTAAACAGTAGAACAGCTCTGATCCGTCCTAGAGTATATCCACCTGTCCTGACCGCGTCTGAGGAAAGAGTTCATATGAAAGAAGCTGGAAAAATATTGAACGTCTCAGATCTCAGACATCAGTTCAGACGTGTGTCCCTGTCTGTTGTAGATCTCCAGGGTGTGACTTCAAGGGTTCTTATGGGTTAAAGTAGGGTTAGACACATCACACTCCTCCTTCTTATTGCACATGGGACAGACTCACTGTAGCTTTGCATGTCTCCCACAGCTCGTTTGAATGAGCTGCAGCTCATTTGAATGGAGGTTGAGGCCGAACACAGTCCTACAGTCTACACACAGACTCTTACAGACGTCACAGCGGTTTGTAAAACACGTGATTCAATGACGTCATCAACTTGCAACACGGACGACAACGTAAAGACAGAAGTCCTTCTGAATCTTCTGTCTGTTGTAGTTTTTATTTTTGATCCATTTAAACAGGAGCTAACGTGCTAACGTGCTAACGTGCTAACAGCACGGGGTCACTGGGTCGGACTCAGTAGGACTTTGTATCACAAATGTAACCTGAAGCTAAAGCTAAAGCTAACTAAGGGATTCAGAGGTTAAATACAGTTTCTGCTCAAACAGATGTGGCTGTTTGTGTTTATTATCCTAAATCATGTGTGTGTGTGTGTGTGTGTGTGTGTGTGTGTGTGTGTGTGTGTGTGTGTGTGTGTCCATCCCAGACAGCTTCAGTCAAACAGCTCACATTTCTCTGTCTTTCTTAAATCAGGTCTTTTTGAAGCACATTTCAGGACCATCGATCATCAAGTGGTTTAAAGAATGTTTTTGTAAATGAAACTCTTCACAAGCGTTTCTCTGTGACCCTGCTGAGTCTCAACCCCCCCAATATAAACTCGTCTCTAACCACTAAAGCCTGATTTAAAGCGTGAAGATGAACGCCGTCAAGGTGTGAAAATGCCCCCCCCCCCTCTGAGCCTGGTTCTGGTCGAGGTTCCTTCCCGTTAAAGGGGAGTTCTTCTGTTTGGTCTCTGAATGAAAGAGTTTGTTCTGAGCTGCTCTTTATGGAAACAGTCTGAGAGAACAGTTCTGACCAGGAGCTGGAGAGAGAGACACTGATAGATTGATTGATTCACACACACACACACACACACACACACACACACACACACACACACAGACTCACGCTGTACTCCTGATCCAGAGTCCCAGGATCCACAGACCTCAGGGTCGACAGCAGGGAGGGCAGCAGCTCCATGTCGCATCAGCTAACGTCCAGCACACACCAGAAACCAGCCGACACCTGAACACCTCGGACTGACTGAGCCTGAGAGTGTGTGTGTGTGTGTGTGTGTGTGTGTGTGTGTGTGTGTGTGTGTGTGTGTGTGACCAACCAAAACCGAAAATAAACCTGTCTCTCTCTCAGTTCTCTCTCCACCTCAGCCTGTCTTACTTCTGTCTCTGGTTTTAAACTCTGAGTTAGTTAATAATTTATCTGCGGACAGCTGAGCGCCTGTGTGTGTGTGTGTGTGTGTGTGTGTGTGTGTGTGGGTGTGTGTGTGTGTGTGTGAGTGTGTGTGTGTGTGTGTGTGTGTGTGTGTGTGGGTGTGTGGGTGTGTGTGGGTGTGTGGGTGAGTGTGTGTGTGTGTGTGTGTGTGTGGGTGTGTGGGTGTGTGTGTGTGTGTGAGTGTGGTGTGTGTGTGTGTGTGTGAGTGTGGTGTGTGTGTGGTGTGTGTGTGTGTGTGTGTGTGTGTGTGTGTGTGAGTGTGGTGTGTGTGTGGTGTGTGTGTGTGTGTGTGTGTGTGTGTGTGTGTGTGAACTTCAGAGAACGAGCAGGAAGTGTGAAGAAACTGTGAATGAAATAACAGAACGTTCAGGCCGTTAAACTCTGGTTACTTCACTGAGTTTTAATGTGCCAACACACACACACACACACACACACACACACACACACACACACACACACACACACACACACCCTGAGGAAGGAAACATCGACATCTCTGTGACGTGTGTGTGTGTGTGTGAGCCAAACTCCCAGCGTTTACACACACACACACACACACACCGTGGGCGACACACCTCAATCAGCTTCACCTGTGTGTGTGTGTGTGTGTGTGTTTGTGTGTCCGGTTGGCATGGAGATACGTACACAAGAGAGGCACCCTGGGTCCTACGTTCCCCAGTTCAACTGCCTCTTAATACTGAACAAATAAATAATGATAACGAGATAATAATAATAATAATGATTATAATAATTATTATTATTATTGTGACAAAGTGCAGAAGAAAAAACACATTATTAAATCTAAAGACAATAAAGAGCCAAACAACTAACGTCCTTCAGTCTGGACCACAGGAAGCAATAATCAGGATTTTATTATATTAGTAAAGCTTTTAATTCACAAGAAACAGCAATGGAAAATATTTTTTAAATCGTTGTGAAAAACTAGGTCATTATTTTAAATATTAAGTCATTATTTTAGATATTAAGTCATTATTTTAAATATTAAGTCATTATTTTAGATATTAAGTCATTATTTTAGGTATTAAATAATTATTTTAGATATTAAATCATTATTTTTGATATTAAATCATTATTTTTGATTTTAAGTCATTATTTTGATGAATTTTCTCAGTATAAGGACCTTTTTTCATCACATGCTAACTAAACTAAAGTTATCAACTAAAGGCAGTGAAGTAAAAAGGACAAGATGAAGTAGAAGTGTTACCATGATGTGGAAGCTCTGCAGTACAACAACAGTCCTGGAGTGAGGATGGACTCAGTGGGAGCAGCAGACAGGCTGGAGTCCATTCTCGGTTCTCGGAAACAGAGTCGGAGTGAGACCTCTGTCGTGTCGCCGCCTCTGTGCCGCTCTCCTCTCCGTTAGCCGCTCCGTCTCCTCCGCTAGCTTAGCCTGCTAGCTAGCAGCCAGCTAAACATGGCCATGTCGCAGGCTCTGTCCGAGGAGGAGTTCCATCGGATGCAGGTGAGGAAAAGGCGACAGGTGTGGTGTCAGGCTGGTGGGCTCTCGCGCGGGCAGCTGTCAGGTCGGTGAACGGCACCTGTCAGCGCAGTTAGCCAGGTGCGGCATCACTGTCAGGGACGTCCGCTGCCCAGAGCTAGCTGTTAGCCGTATGGGTGGGAGCAGTCAACGGCGTCCGGTGCCGCTGCTGAGCGGGCTGATGGTATAAATGTCATAATGTCCGGGGGGCAGTCAGTCTGAGCTGTGTTATTGATCTGAATGATCAATAAACTGATTGAGGCATCGTTATCTGAATGCTAGCTCTGAGTCGGTTGGTTAGCCTAGCTTAGCTTAGCCTAGCTTAGCCGCATCCTCTGGAAGGAACCAGAGGAAATAATGGCTTCATGTAGCTTCGCTGATGCTAACCCTTATTTTCATCTGTCAGTTAGCTGTTAGCTAACATGGTAGCATCCACGGGAGAGTCACGGGGTCCGGCCAACACACACACACACACACACACACACACACACACACACACACACACACACACACACACACACACACACACACTTGTTTTTATGACCTGTTGGCTGCGTGACATGACAGGATAAATAACACACACACAGTCAGTTAGTCAGTGTGCAGAAGAAGAGCTGGAGGACGTCACACTGCCACCTGTTAGCATGCTACCTGCACACACTGATGGTGTTTACCTGCAGTCTGATCCACGGGGGGGGGGGGGGGGGGTTCAGCTTTCTGCTCATCAAGTCAACTAAACACACACACA
>NC_092022.1:26807500-26820000 GCF_042242105.1 Pempheris klunzingeri | reverse complement strand
CACCCTAAAGCCCCCCCCCAGTTTATTTTAGGATCTGACAAAGTTCAACAGTGTAAGAATGATGATAACAGATGAGACTGAACTTAAACAGATAACCGTATCAGCTGAACCACCTGATGACCACCGGTTCATCCAAAAAACTAAACTTTGTGTATGAAAACGTATGAATGACAAATAAAACCTCCTCCGTCGCCTCCTCCAGCTGTGCACGCAGATCGAGCAGCTGGAGCAGGAGAACCAGCGGCTGAAGGACGGAGGAGCCGCCTCGGCGTCCGGCCCACCACCCGACGCCGCCTCCAGCCCCGTGGACGGGGAGCTGCTCCGCCTCCAGGCCGAGAACGCCACCCTGCAGAAGAAGATGAAAGGTGTGTTGTTACCGGGCAGAGAACTCTGAGCTGTATAGTGATTCTGTCAGCTGTTTGCATGCTGCGTTCAAGGGGCGTCCGTGAAAACAGTGTTACAGAGGGAGGTTTTCTTACAGAGAACAACAGGATTAAAATGTTTCTCCATATTTATGACTTTAGTTTAAGTTATTTATTTCAGAGAATGTGTGGATGTTTTTAAATGCTTTTAAATTAGTTTTTTCTCATAATGTCTCACCCTCCTTTATCTTCTATCTATCCTGATGGTTTGGACCTCACAGTTTTAATAAGTGAAATAAGGAAAAGTTTGTTCTCAAATTCTTCAGAATAAAAAACACAAGCAGGAGACACGAAAATAGGATGATGATGATGATGAGGAGGATGAGGAGGAGGAGGATAATGATGATGATGAGGAGGAGGAGGATAATGATGAGGAAGAGGAGGATAATGATGATGAGGAGGAGGAGGAGGATGATCATGATGAGGAGGAGGATAATGATGATGATGAGGAGGAGGATAATGATGATGATGAGGAGGATCATGATGAGGAAGAGGAGGAGGATAATGATGATGATGAGGAGGAGGATCATGATGAGGAAGAGGAGGATAATGATGAGGAGGAGGAGGATGATGATGAGGAGGAGGAGGATGATGATGAGGAGGAGGAGGATAATGATGAGGAGGAGGATAATGATGAGGAGGAGGATAATGATGAGGAGGAGGATAATGATGATGATGAGGAGGAGGATCATGATGAGGAAGAGGAGGAGGATCATGATGAGGAGGAGGAGGAGGATAATGATGAGGAGGAGGAGGATGATGATGAGGAGGAGGAGGATAATGAGGAGGAGGAGGAGGAGGAGGAGGATCATGATGAGGAAGAGGAGGAGAATAATGAGGAGGAGGATAATGATGATGATCATGATGAGGAGGGGGAGGATAATGAGGAGCAGGATAATGATGATGAGGAGGAGGATAATGAGGAGCAGGAGGAGGATAATGATGATGAGGAGGAGGAGGAGGATAATGAGGAGGAGGAGGAGGATAATGAGGAGCAGGATAATGATGATGAGGAGGAGGATAATGAGGAGCAGGAGGAGGATAATGATGATGAGGAGGAGGAGGAGGATAATGATGATGAGGAAGAGGAGGAGGATAATGATGATGATGAGGAGGAGGAGGATAATGATGAGGAAGAGGAGGATAATGATGATGATGAGGAGGAGGAGGATGATCATGATGAGGAGGAGGATAATGATGATGATGAGGATAATGATGAGGAGGAGGAGGATGATCATGATGAGGAGGAGGATAATGATGATGATGATGAGGAGGATCATGATGAGGAAGAGGAGGAGGATAATGATGATGATGAGGAGGAGGATCATGATGAGGAAGAGGAGGAGGATAATGAGGAGGAGGAGGAGGATAATGATGAGGAGGAGGAGGATAATGATGAGGAGGAGGAGGAGGATGATGATGAGGAGGAGGATGATGATGAGGAGGAGGATAATGATGATGAGGAGGATAATGATGAGGAGGAGGATAATGATGATGATGAGGAGGAGGATCATGATGAGGAAGAGGAGGAGGATAATGAGGAGGAGGAGGAGGATAATGATGAGGAGGAGGAGGATGATGATGAGGAGGAGGAGGATAATGAGGAGGAGGAGGAGGAGGAGGAGGATCATGATGAGGAAGAGGAGGAGAATAATGAGGAGGAGGATAATGATGATGATCATGATGAGGAGGGGGAGGATAATGATGATGATGAGGAGGATAATGAGGAGCAGGAGGAGGATAATGATGATGATGAGGAGGAGGAGGATAATGAGGAGGAGGAGGAGGATAATGAGGAGCAGGATAATGATGATGAGGAGGAGGATAATGAGGAGCAGGAGGAGGATAATGATGATGATGATGAGGAGGAGGATAATGAGGAGGAGGAGGAGGAGGATAATGATGATGAGGAAGAGGAGGAGGATAATGATGAGGAAGAGGAGGATAATGATGATGAGGAGGAGGAGGATGATCATGATGAGGAGGAGGATAATGATGATGATGAGGAGGAGGATAATGATGAGGATGAGGAGGATGATCATGATGAGGAGGAGGATAATGATGATGATGAGGAGGATCATGATGAGGAAGAGGAGGAGGATAATGATGATGATGAGGAGGAGGATCATGATGAGGAAGAGGAGGAGGATAATGAGGAGGAGGAGGAGGAGGATAATGATGGGGAGGAGGAGGATAATGATGAGGAGGAGGAGGATGATGATGAGGAGGAGGAGGATAATGAGGAGGAGGAGGATAATGATGAGGAGGAGGATAATGATGAGGAGGAGGATAATGATGATGATGATGAGGAGGAGGATCATGATGAGGAAGAGGAGGAGGATAATGAGGAGGAGGAGGATAATGATGAGGAGGAGGAGGATAATGATGAGGAGGAGGAGGATGATGATGAGGAGGAGGAGGATAATGAGGAGGAGGAGGAGGAGGATAATGATGAGGAGGAGGATAATGATGAGGAGGAGGATAATGATGATGATGAGGAGGAGGATCATGATGAGGAAGAGGAGGAGGATAATGATGATGATCATGATGAGGAGGGGGAGGAGGATAATGATGAGGAGGAGGAGGATAATGAGGAGCAGGATAATGATGATGAGGAGGAGGATAATGAGGAGCAGGAGGAGGATAATGATGATGAGGAGGAGGATGATGATGAGGAGCAGGAGGAGGATAATGAGGATGAGGAGGAGCAGAAGGAGGATGATCATGATGAGGAAGAGGAGGAGGATAATGATGATGATGAGGAGGAGGAGGATGATAATGATGATGAGGAGGAGGATGATCATGATGAGGAGGAGGATAATGATGAGGAGGAGGAGGAGGATAATGATGATGAGGAGGAGGAGGAGGATCATGATGAGGAAGAGGAGGAGGATCATGAGGAGGAGGAGGAGGAGGATAATGATGATGATCATGATGAGGAAGAGGAGGAGGAGCAGGAGGAGGATAATGAGGAGGAGGATGATGATGATGAGGAGCAGGAGGAGGATGATGAGGAGGAGGAGGAGGATAATGATGATGAGGAGCAGGAGGAGGATAATGAGGAGGAGGAGGAGGATGATGATGATGAGGAGCAGGAGGAGGATGATGAGGAGGAGGAGGATGATGATGATGAGGAGGAGGAGGAGGATGATGATGAGGAGGAGCAGGAGGAGGATCATGATGAGGAGGAGGAGGAGGATGATGATGAGGAGGAGGAGGATGATGATGAGGAGGAGGAGGATGATGATGAGGAGGAGGATAATGATGATGATGAGGAGGAGCAGCAGGAGGAGGAGGCTCCTGCAGGTGGAACTCTCCAGGTGTGTGGACTAAATGACTGTGTGATTCTCCTGCAGTCCTCCAGGAGCGCTACGACAGAGAGCTCCAGAGACAGGCGGCGGTCGCCCAGGGCAACCAGAGCTCTACCACGGAGACTGACGGGGCCGCCAGCGCCAACGGAGTGTCTGATGTCACAGGGAGGGGGGAGGAGCCAGCAGCAGAGGGCGCCGGACCGGAGCAGGTGAGCGATCAGAGCGTTAACCGTGTCAGATGATCAGGACTCACCTAAAGAAATCAACATCAATGTGCTCAGCTGTTCTACTGCTCTCTTCAAAGCCACCAGACTCCATTAACAAAACCAGTCATTTTAACTCACAGGACAGTAGTGTTGCTGGTGTATCACTGCCTCCACCACTTAGTTTGTTTGTTTTACCTTTGTGACTTTGGTATTTTAAAGGGTTAGTTCAGATCCAAACTAGTGTGTTAAAACACCAAAGTCACAACAACAACACCAGCAAAGTCCAGGTTCTGTTTGGTAAAATGACTGTTTCTGTCAGTGGAGTCTGGTGGCGTCGGTAAGAGCGATATAACGGCTTCAGTTCCCTGTCAGAAAGGCTGTCTGATGCAGTGCACTGCTGCACTGTGCTGGGACACCATCTGCTGTAGCTAATACACTGTCCAACACCCAGGTTTACAGATGCTACAAACGTGTGTCTGTGTCGTACATTTGTTCTGTGTTTCCCTTCGTTTGCAGACGGAGGCTCAGCTGGAACAGACGGGGAAACAGCTGCATGGTGAGTTTCTCTTTATTACTTATTAGGCAGCATTTCCCTTTAAAACAACGACTCCTGCCGCCTCATGTGATCTCTAATAACTCTCTGGTCTGGTAATAAACCTGGACTGCACAGTTAATTTGACCTGTAAACTCTTCTAATGATGAACACTCAGATACAGAAGAATTCCCTGTATTTTCTTAAACCCTGGTCCTCTGTGTCCACATCCTGGTGTCTGAATGACTGGTAGGTAGTAAAAGTGTTGGAACTGGTCCACTAAAAGTGCTTGTTTGATCCACTGACAGGCTCAGAGTGTTATTCTAAGTGTGTGACAGCATCATGGAAAGGATCCCTACAGAGAGACCTGGAAGATCCTTTTGGTTTAACCACAAACAGCACACACACCAGACTACATTCACTAAAACAGGGATTTTAGAGAACAGGACACAGGAGCTGCTGCTCTGCTGCTGCCTCCATCAGTCAGTGTGTTGGTGTTATTGTGTGACATTGTTCATTTAAAGGGTTAGTTCAGATCCAAACTAACCCTTTAAAACACCAAAGTCACATTCAAAGTCTCATTGTAAAAATCAGGTAAAATTCCTGTTTTTGTGAATGTAGTCTGGTGTGGACCAATCCCAACACTTTCAGTACCAGGATATGTAGGAGGATATGAGGAGGATTAAAAACTCTGTAATTATCCTTTAACCAGTCAACAGGAAATCCTTCACTGTTAGTTTTGGACTCAGACCAGTGAACCATTTGAATTTCACATGAAGGAAACAGGATTTCTCCTCCTTAAAGTCTCAATAAGCTGATTTCTGCTGATTTCTGTCCTGTGACACAAACAACTTTATTAGTTGGACTCTAAAGGCCGAACTGGCCTTAGAGAGCTGAAACTTACTGTCAGTGTTTAGTTTACTTTCATTTTTTCCCCGTTTAATGTTTTTATTGTGTTTTATTGATACAGCCGAGAGCAGAGACCGGTGGTGTGTTCAAGGACACTCCGACATCTGACATTGTGTGATGCTGAATGGAGCCTCTTTAAAACTTATAAGGTGCTAAAAGGTTTATTAGCTGAAGCTTTTATCACATTTGAATGAACGTGGTTCCAACTCGTTTTGAGAACGATCTCAAGTCTCGGATGTCCTTGAACTCATCACTTCAGACACGTCTTTTTAAGAACTTGACCTGCTCCAAACTGCTCGAAAACACAATGATCATATTGACCGAATGTCGACTGCGATCGTCTCTCTGATCTGAAGTGGCAGATTAACAGTGTGGCTCTTTACGGTGCTTGTTACCTTAAATTCTCAAATATTGGCTGTTATTTCCCCCGAGACAGACTTTAACCTCTTACAGTTACATTTACAGTCCAGTTCCTCCTCCCCTCAATGTTTTTATTCATTATTTATTATTATTATTTCTATTATGTGGCTTTTATTTGAGAATTAACGGTGACCCTGCAGCCCGGCTTTATTGAAGCGTAGAGCAGCTAGCTTGCTCAGGGCAGACACACACTACGAGTTTGACTGAGTGGAAAACAGCTAAAAGTGTTTAATGAGGCTTCAGAGAAACATCATGATAGAAACATTAAGCCTCCTAAATCTGGTATTTTCTGGATGAGCTGCAAAGCCAAAACTGTGCACACGTTTATTTGAGTATAAAAATGTTTATTTTCCAACTTTTACCGCAATGTTAATGCAGTTCTAAGTGTGTGACAGCATTATGGAAAGGATCCCTACAGAGAGAGACCTGGAAGATCCTTTTGGTTTAACCACAAACAGCACATACACCAGACTACATTCACTAAAACAAGGATTTTACCTCACAGGACACAGGAGCTGCTGCTCTGCTGCCGCTTTGATTTGTTAGTTTTTTTTATGTTATTGTGTGACTTAAGTGTTTTAAATGTTTAGCTCAGATCCAAAACAATGTTTGTGTAACACACAATAGCACAAACAAGCTAACTGATGAAGGCAGCAGTAGACGGGCAACTGTTGTGTTGCACAAGGTAAAATTACTGTTTTTGTCAATTGAGTCTGGTGGGTTTGAAGAAACCAAAAGAACAGCTGTTACTCATCAACTGTTTATTAAGGTCAGTCACAGATGAGGTGACTGTGAGAACATTTTCAGGCGCCAAACAAACCAATCTGCAGAGTTCAGATAAACACGCCGTCAGTGAACGTCTCACGGCCGACGTTTGACTTTGCAGCTGAGCCGGAGCGTCCCAGACTCGGAGCGGGTCTGAAGGCTCTCAGACGGCGTGTAGGGTGAGGGGCTGGTGTAGTGTGTGTCTGGCCTAACAGACTGCC
This sequence comes from Pempheris klunzingeri, assembly GCF_042242105.1. Classification (NCBI taxonomy): domain Eukaryota; kingdom Metazoa; phylum Chordata; class Actinopteri; order Acropomatiformes; family Pempheridae; genus Pempheris; species Pempheris klunzingeri. The sequence goes on along the minus strand of NC_092022.1, from coordinate 26,813,214 downwards.
CCTGCTGTGTGCGGCGCCCCCTTTAGGCCTGTCAGAGAAGAGCGTAGAGAAGATTGTAGCTAAGCAGGCAGCGCTAGGCTGGTCGGCTGCTCTCTGTCCAATAACTCACTGCTTTGGACCAGAGCTGGAGATGGCACTGAACACCGAGCAGGAGGAGAAGAGGCTGCTGAGGGAGCAGATCCACAACCTGGAGGTACTCACACACCTGACACACACCACACACACCTGACACACACCTGACACACACCTGACACACACCACACACACCTGACACACACCAAACACACACCACACACACCACACACACCTGACACACACCTGACACACACCTGACACACACCAGACACACACCAGACACACACCACACACACCTGACACACACCTGACACACACCTGACACACACCTGACACACACCTGACACACACCTGAATCACACCAGAGACACGCCTGACACACACACACATACATGACACACACCTGAGACATGCCTCACACACACACACACACACACACACACACCAGAGACACACACGCCTCACACACACCAGAGACACGCCTGACACATACCTGACACACACCTGAGACATGCCTCACACACACACACACACACACCTGAGACATGCCTGCCTCACACACATACACCTGAGACACACCTGACACACACACACCTGAGACATGCCTGCCTCACACACACACACACACACACACACACACACACACACACACACACACACACACACACACCTGAGACACCTGACACACACCTGACACATACCTGAGACACACCTCACACACACCTGAGACACGCCTGAGACATGACTCACACACACACACACACACACACACACACACACACACACACACACACACACACACACACACACACAGACATACCTGACACATACCTGATGCACACCTGAAGCCGATATATCGCTCTCTGCACACACACCAGACTCCATTGACAAAAACAGTGATTTTAGCTCACAGAACACAGGAGCTGCTGCTCTGCTGCTGCCTCAGTCGGTTAGTTATTGTGTGACTTTGGTGACTTAAACGGTTAATTCAGATGTGAACTCACGTGTTAAAACACCAAAGTTACAGCGACTATAAGAGCAACTCCTGAATTCTGCAAAGTAAAATTCCTGTTTTTGCCAAAGGGGTCTGGTGTCTGTGAGGAGAACGATATAACGGCTTCAGTTCCCCTCAGAAAGGGATGTCTGACAGCAACGTCTAGCCGTGAAAATATTCCAAATATACCTTTAAATGTCCTCAAATATTTGATTGATGGATTGTGATAATTTGTTAATGTCTACAGATATCAGACAAACACACACATGAGGAGGGAACAGCTCTCCAAGTTCGTCCATTTTCCTCCTGTAGTTTCTTTGAAAGTCACAGCAGCAACAAAACTCCAGTTTTCCCTTTGACTTTCACTGATCCTGAGCTTTCTGCGTCTTTGCAGCTTCTGGAGTTTCTGTGTAAACGGAGATGTGTTTTTCTGTTTTTCACGATTCTAAAGCTGTGTGTTGACACGTGTCTCCTGTCTGTCTGCCTCCAGGCGTCCAAACAGGCTGAGATCACCAAACTGCAGGAAGAGATAACAAAGGTAAATGTTACCTGATGACGTTAAACCTGTCGGGACGTATGACTGAGATACTGAGATACTTTTGGTGGAAGATGCCTTAAAGGGTAATTCTGGTGTTTTTAAACCTGAGCCCTATCTGTCCAACTAAATAACTAAACTAACAGATTGATATTCTAAGTGTGTGACAGCATCATGGAAAGGATCCCTACAGAGAGAGACCTGGAAGATCCTTTTGGTTTAACCACAAACAGCACACACACCAGACTACATTCACTAAAACAGGGATTTAACCTCACAGGACACAGGAGCTGCTGGTTTACCACTGACTTGACTGGTTAGTTTGTCTGTGTTATTGTGTCATATACATGTTGTTTTGGGTCTGAACTAGCCCTTTAAAACATCACCATAACACAAACACACTAACTGAAGGGGGCAGCAGAAGACCAGGAACTCCTGTGTTTTCTAAGTTGAAATTACTGTTTTTTCAATGGAGTCTGGTGTCTTTGTAGATGATGATATAACGGCTGTTTGTGGTTAAACCAAAAGGATCTTCCAGGTCTCTCTCTGTAGGGATCCTTTCCATGATGCTGTCACACACTTAGAATTGACTGATTCAGGCTCAGGTTTAAAAATGCTGGAATTACAGTTTAAGAAAGTCTGACACCACAGCATTTAAAAACATTGTCGGGTCTTTGGTTCATTTTGCCCATGAGCCAATAATGGCTGTTCATCAGAATGTCAGAACATACTAATGAAGATTAAATATGACTTTTAATCATCTGTCTGTCTCACTCTCTGTCTGTCCTCCAGCTGTCTGACAAGTTGAAGAAGAAACAGGAGAGGTGAGACGCCTTCACCTGTCCAGTCACTCCTACATAACTCAGTTTACTGACAGTCAGAGCAGGTCCCAGTCTCAGGTGAATTTGTTGTGACTCGTATTAATCTATAAGCTGTAGTTCCAGCTCTGCTCCTCCAGGCGGCAGTCAGGTTACAGGAACAGATGGTGTCAGTTCAAACACAACAGAGCAGATCAGCCAATAAAGACACTGGTGGATTATTATAAAGTTTGTTTCTGATCTGCAGCTTTCAGCGTCTGCAGGGAGAGAAGGAGGCTCTGTACAACGACAGCAGGTCAGAACTACACTGATGTACTACTACTGATGACACTTCTACCTTACAGCTGGTATTACTGACAGTGCTTTTAACCGATGATGTGCTCTTTGGTTCTGTGCAGGACGAAGATTGATGAGATCAACCAAAGGAAAGAAGAGGAGCTGAAGGCCACGAACACCCGCATCCACAAACTACAGTCAGACCTCATGGCAGCCAATCAGGTCAGAGCTCAGTAACACACACTCCCTTTGCAGGTGTCTAGATGACTGGTAGGTACTAAAAGTGTTGGAAGAAGGCCAGTAGATCGTCACCAGACTCCACTGACAAAACCAGTCGTTTTACCTCATAGAACACAAGGAGATGCTGGTCTACTTCTGCCTCAATCGGTTAGTTTGTTGATGTTATTGTGTGTTACATTAATATTATGTTGAATTCAAACTGACCCTTTAAGTCACCAAAGTCACACAATAAACAAAATAAACTAACAAATCAAGGCAGCAGCAGAGCAGCAGCTCCTGTGTCCTGTTCTCTAAAATCCCTGTTTTAGTGAATGTAGTCTGGTGTGTGTGCTGTTTGTGGTTAAACCAAAAGGATCTTCCAGGTCTCTCTCTGTAGGGATCCTTTCCATGATGCTGTCACACACTTAGAATAACACTCTGAGCCTGTCAGTGGATCAAACAAGCTCTTTTAGTGGACCTACTGTGATCAGGTGCAGTTGTCCCAAAGGATCACGTTGCAGCCATTGCAGCCCGTTTGGTGTCTGCTGGCTGAGGTGATCTACTGGACCAGTTCCAACACTTTTACTACCTACCAGTCACTCACACACCAGGATGTGGACAGAGAGGATCATGGGTAGAAACACTGGATGTCTCCTATAAATTCTGTTAAAATCCAAATCCTGTGTTTGTGTTTTAGATGACAGCAGAGCTGAGAGAGCAACTGCAGAGCAAAGAGAAAGAGCACGAACTCGTTGTGCACACTCTGAAAGACCAGGTAACACACACACACACACACACACACACACACACGCTCGACCAGGAAACAGGAGGTGTGTGTTAGTGACTTGAGCCTGTGAGCCTCGACTGAGGGCAAACGAAGCCTTAGCTGTGTGACACTTTTTCATTTGTAGAAATTCTTGTTCACATCGTTAAATCACACGTCTGGTTCGATGTACATTCAAATAAAGGACAGAGGAAGAAGGCTCGGCTCGGTGGGGGGGTCTGACTGTAGCAGCTGTCTGTGCTGTGTCACGTTCCTGTGAAGATGTTTTGCTGCAGAAATGATTCAGTCAGGAAAAGTGGCTTCAGATGCACTCAGTGCAGTTTGATTAGATTACTTGCATGTTGGAACTCAGTGATATGATATTGATCCCAATATGTTTTCCCAGTATCACTTTGGCAGTGGAGCAGCCTGCTGCTTTTTCTCTGTTTCTGACCTGCTTTCTCCTCCTCCTCCTCTTCCTCTCTCCTCCTCCTCTTCCTCTCTCCTCCTCCTCCTCCGTCTTCTCCTTGTCTTATTTTTATCTCTTTGTTTTCATTCCTTTCGTTGGTCTCTATATTTCTGTCCTCCTTGTTTTGTTTTTTTCTTTTGTCCTTGTGTTTTACTCTCTTCTGGACGTGTTGCTGGTTCCCTTCTGTCTGTTCTCTCCGCTGCCTGTTGTGCGTCGGTACTGCAGGTAGCCAATCAGAGCGCAGTCAGTCAGGAGCAGGTGGACAGCATCCTGCAGGAGAACGATGCTCTGAGGACAAACCTAGCTGCTCTAGAACAGGTAACAAACCAGGAGAACATCCTCCACAAGTCTGACCCCAACACAGAGCTCTGTGGACTAACCTGGCTGCCGTAGAACAGGTGATACACCTGGAACACTAACACGCCATTATCTCTGAGGACTAATAAACCCTTAAAGGAGCCTCTGAGGACCAATCTAGCTGCCTTAAAACCAGTAAAATACCTGGAGAACATCCCATGGAAGCGTAACTACGCTCCATCCAAGACCCAAACCTGCAACAATAGACACAGAACCGTAACGAAATCGGTTGTAAAGCAGTTTTTAAAAAGAGAAACATACGTGGAACAACTTTGAGCATTAATTTATCACTAAACCAGGGGCCGGTTGCACCAGCAGGGTTTATGTCTGGTCTGAAGCTGAGACGCTGGTAACCATGCGCTCTAAGTTCGGCCTAGTAGTCACACCGGTCGCACCGACGGGCTTTAGGCCGGGAACACACAGCCTGCCTAACTCTGCACACTTGTTTGGCTTTGATAATAGCCATAAATAATAGAACATTTCATTATAAACGTCACGTAAACAGATTATAATAACCATAAATGAAGGGATTCTGTCCTCATAAACGCTACAGGGCTTTTACTTTGAAAGGGAATCAGGAAGTGTTTATTTTTCCATGTATGTATCATATTCTACAGATTTGGGCTGTGAAACCACTAAAAAGCTGTAATCTTGATGTCAGAACAAATCAGTTTCACTGTGTTTCTGCTGCGAACCGAAAAAAGAGGCGAAACCCTGAATCAGTAGAGTCAGTAGAGTCAGTAGAGTCAGTGGAGTCAGTGGAGTCAGTGGAGTCAGTAGAGTCAGTAGAGTCAGTGGAGTCAGTGGAGTCAGTAGAGTCAGTAGAGTCAGTAGAGTCAGTAGAGTCAGTGGAGTCAGTAGAGTCAGTAGAGTCAGTAGAGTCAGTAGAGTCAGTGGAGTCAGTAGAGTCAGTAGAGTCAGTAGAGTCAGTGGAGTCAGTAGAGTCAGTAGAGTCAGTAGAGGAGCCGAGCCGCTCTGAGCTGTTAACAACCTGACAGGCTCCAACGATGGACGGAGAGAGCAGGACCAGATTAGAGTCCGGAGATCAGCAGGAGGAGTGAAGGGAGCAGAGGGAGACAGAAAAGAGCGACGCCACATGAGCCCGTTAACTTGTTTTCTCTGATCCTCCATGTCGTCGCTGTCGAATCATCAGCAGCAAAATTAGCCAGACAGCGGGAGGCTGTTAACACTGTATCCTAGCAACGCTC